>NW_026067996.1:3466017-3545223 GCF_014885135.2 Alexandromys fortis
ATGCCCGAAATAACAACACACAAACTGTATTCATTTAAGAACTGCTTGGCCCATGAACTCTAGCCCTTACAGGCTAATTCTCGCACCTGGACTAGCCCATTTCTAATGATGTGTGTAAGCACCCCAAGGTGCGCTTACCGGGAAGATTCTAGCCTCTGTCCATCCTGGTGTCTCTGCTCTGGAGAACAGAGTTGTCGAGTCTCTCTGGAAGCAGAGCAGAGTCTGACCTCACTTCCTCTTCCACCCAGAATTCTATTCTGTTTCCTCCTCCCATCTATCTTTTAACCTATCAGGGCCAAGGAGTTCCTTTATTGCTTAACCAATGAAATCAACAGATTGATATATGACACTCCCACATCAAGAGTATGTCAGTGGAGGCAGGATTTGAGGTTTAAAGTCCAGCTCCATTCCCAGTTAGCTCTCTCTGCTTCATGTCTGAGGTTGAGATATGAGGCTTAAGATGTGAGCATTCAGCTGTTTCTGCCACCATGCCTGACTGCTACCATGTTTTCCCACAGTGATGAACTTTTGACCTTCGAAAACCACAGACACAAAATAAACCTTTCCCTGTTTAAGTAAACCTGGTCAGGTAACAAGCCCAGTCATAGCATGATTTTATAGGAGATAGTTCATGTTTCAATAAAATACAGTCTAACATTGATAAATAATTGGACACTATGCTTGAAGCATCCTCAAATGGCTCTTGGGGAAAGAAGGTTAATTGAACTGTTTTCTCAACTTTTCTGAAAAATAGAAATGTAAATATTGCTAAGTCATCCTTCAGCCAGGTCCTGCAGTGCCTAAAACTCCACCGTTCGTAGACATTACTTGACCTTCTCACTAAGACAGAGAATTATCTTCTCCAATCCTCTGTCTTCTTTCTTCCCTTCCTTTCTTCCCCTTTTCCTTCCTTTTGTTTTGAGACAAGAGCTCTCTGTATAGCCCTTGCTGATCTTAAACTTGTAGCAAAGCTCCTGTCTCTGCCTCGGGATTTCTGGGAGACTGGTGTGCACACCTTTGCCCAGTGAGACTCATCTTTTGAAACTCTGTAAAGAGACTATCATCTTCTATGATCCACAATTCATCCACTCACTCAAAAAAAGATTAGACCAATCCCCTCCATCAATATATCGAGTCCCTGTTATGTCAGGAATTATTCTAGGCAGCCAGGATATGTAGGCATACAACACTGTTTGTGCTCCTAAGCCCTTTGGTGCCCTAGCTAGTGAAGAAGACAAAGCAATCCAAACTCACGGGAATGGCATAAAATCCTAACTGTGACCAAGAGCAGGAAACAGCTGCTGCTGTATAGAACACAGAATCTGGTCCAGCTATTTGTTGTCAGCCTTGAGGACGGAAGGGCGAATGGGCTGCCATGCTAACTTTTTAATAGCTCACAATGCAAATGAGAGGGAACACTCAGGAATCACTTTATTGTGATGCTGCCAATCTAATAAGACTGGTGTAGAAAAACAATGAGAAGTCCAATAAGAGACTGACCCCCCATCTAAAGGTCAGGTCATGGAATAAGTGCTATCAGATCCAAACCTTGAAAACTGAAGGAGCAAGGAAGTATGTCCTTACCTACGACAAGCATCTGAGCAACAGCACCAGGGACATGGGTGGGAAACAATGCCCCCTGGAGACTGGAGAATGTAATGGGATATTTGCACACTGGGTGAAGTATACTACTGTGCTGGGTGTAATAAAAAGCTGAACGGCCAACAGCTAGCCAATAGGTGGGACTTCCAAGGAGAGAAAGGAAGAGGAGGGGGAATCTAGGCATGCAGGAGATGCCAGGAGACAGAGAGAGGAAACAGGAGGTGCAAGATGGAAGAGAAGGAATGCGGCATGATAGGACATAAGTTAATATAAATGGGTTAATTTAAGCTATAAAAGCTAAGTTAGGAACACGCCTAAGCTACAGATCAAGCTCTCATAATTAATAAGAAGTCTACATGCCATTATTTGAGAGCTGGCTGACAGGACAGAGAAAGACTCACTACTGGGAACTTGGTAATATACTTGCCCCATGGACTGACGAAATGAATCAAAACAAGTTTAAGTTTGTACTGAGGACATAAATTTTGCCCTTTTCCTAGGTCAGTGTAGAGCCACGGTAAGTTTATAAACAATACGGTCAGTAGCTACATGTTGGTTTGTAAGGAATCAGCACTAACTGAGAAAGTGAGATTCCAAATGCTGAAGAATGAATGAATGAATGAATGACTGTGAATGGGTGGGTGAACAAATGAGTAAGCCCTTGTATTGATGGAGATTACTATTGAGTAGAGTACTAGGAGAGGTACAGATATAATCTAGGATTGACTCCTGATCTGGCTATTCTAACTGCAATGACAAAACCTCGCCATCCTAATAATGTTCAGCCGCAAGCAGCTGAAGTCGCCAGACACACACACACACACACACACACAGCGCTCTAGTGTAAGCCTTTGATGGTTAATCTTGATTGTCAGTTTGATGGGTTGAGAGACGAACAGATTAGTGACACACACCTCTAGGTGTCTTGAGAGGGGATTAGATCATGACGACTCTGACCCAGTGAAGTTATTAATCTCCTGAGGGCTTAAAGTGTGAAAGCATTGGGGAGACGAAAAGGAGGAAACAGGCTCACTTGGGCAAAGAAGGCTGTGGGGTGCTTGGGGGCTGTAGTTTGCCTAGGCCCCTTCCTGAGTTTCTTTCTCTGCTTCCTGTGTGCCATGAGGTGAGCAACCTCCCCGCCCACAGGCTCCTAGCCACCATGATTTTCTACCTCACAATGGGCCCAGAACCACAGCATAAAATGAACACAGACACTGAAGCCTTGAACCAAAACAAACATGTCTTCCTGTAAGTGCAGTCAGATACCTCGTCACGGACAGTGAAGACTGACTAACATGAGACCCGAGTGAACCTTCCAGGCCTCCACAAACCTTCACCAATAAAATGTCAACCTCCATGGGGAAATAGTGTGTTCAAGTCTCTGTCGTTTGCAGAAAGAGCAATATTTTATAACTGTCAGAACAGGAAGGGGTATACCAAAATATATTAATTCACAAAATTATTAGTCAGAAATCTATATTTCGTGTGACAAGAACTCACTTCAAACTAAGGAAAGGGGAATGTATAGGATTATGTAACTAAAGGAACATCTGCTCCAGGGAATCACATAGAATCACAAGAACCCTGTATCTCCCACTCCAATTTCTTTCCTTCTGGAATCCATGTGCCCCCATCTTCACGAGGGCCGATACCAGCAGCAGGCCGCTACGCATCCAGGCCTCGCGTACTCAGAGTTTTCAGTAGGAAGAACTTCCCCCACGGTTTTGGCAGAGGGGTTTAGAGAAGGCTCTTAGTGACCTAGAACGGTTGGAGAACACAGCCATAAACTCGTTATGGCATCTAGCAGGACGGGTTAGGATAACTGGCATATCTGAGCCAGCGTCTACCTCTGCCTGATTTGTTCCCCCACAGATCGTGTTCTGTCTCCAGAAGGAACATGATGGTGTGCTGCCAAGCAAACAGACACAACACACATGGTGGATCTGGTTTACCGGCCAACGCCTCTCTGTTCCTGTGCCTTGGACGTGTTCCTTCCTGGATTCTAGAGGCTGGAAGCTGAGAGCCACATAGCAGATTCCCTTTCACACACGTTCTGGCAGGATGGCTTCTGCCCATGGACTTATTTGCCAGCTGCTTGACACTGTTCTAGTAAGGAGGCATTTAGGAGAGCCTTGCGGATAAGCCAAGCTTAACTGGCAAGAAGACTGAGTTCAGATATCTAAGGGGCTGGTAAAACTCATGACCCAAAGCGAGAGACAGTGGCTCAGCTGGGCAAGGGTTTGCTGCACAAACAGAAGACTGTGTTTGGATCCCTGGTGCCCACATAAATGGAAGGCAGTGTGGAGGCATGTCTGTAAGCCCATTACCCGAGGGGTGAAGACAGGGGTCCCCAAATCAAGACGTCTTTCTTCAGTAACTAAATCAATGAGCTGTGGGTTCAGGTGAATGACTCTGCCTCAATAGATGAGCCAGAGAGTGAATAGTCGAGAAAGGCACACAGCATCAGCCTCTGACCTCCACACATACATACACATACAAATACACACACACACAGACACATATACAAACACACACATACAAACACACACAGACACATATACAAACACACACAGACACATACACATACAAACACAGACACAGACACACATACAAACACACACAGACACATACACATACAAACACGCACACAGACACACATACAAGCACACACACATACAAATACACACAGACACGCACACATATACACACACAGGCAATACACATACAAACACACACATGTGCACACACAGATACATGTACACATACACACAGACACACACGCACGCACGTGCACACACAGAAACACATACACAGAGACACACACATGGGCACACACATACTCAGAGCCAAGGCCGTGGAGTCCTACAGTAAAAAATTGTTGTTGTAGCTTCAAGTCATTACCATGACTGCACCATGATAGTTTCAGACACGTTCCGTGGGAGTCCAGCCCACAGCCTGTTTCTCTCGCCCTTCCAAAGCATCCCTGTCTGTATCATAAATCCATTTCTGTCATCAGATACTAAGGCCTAACTCACAAACTTTCCCACTACAGTTCCTGAACTCCAGTATATAAATAAAACCCCGTTCTAAACCCCCTGTCAATGACGGGGGTGCAGGATCCGCCCACGCACTTACCCCACTTGCTGAGCCCTAGCACTTGAGAGTCCAGTTACTCACACTCGCACCTGACAGGTCGACGACTCCATCATTCACATCTGATTTGTTCTTACATCCATCTCTTAACCATATTCATTTTAATTATTGTTGCTTTCGATTCCCTGTTTCCAATTTGTTCTTCTAAACATATGTGGTGTCCCTTTTCCAAGTTTCCTACGTACGAAGACTTGACCTGAATTCTGTCCTTCTATCCCTGGGTGGGGCTTATCTCTCTCTCTTCCGGGATTCTGTCTGTATATATCGCTATGTTACTTCCCTGTGTGCTTGGTTGTGAGCTGTTCACCTAGGAATACGCTTAGGAAAGTATGTCTACGAATAAGTCGAGACGTCGAGTTTTCTAAGAGTATTTTAAATTTACTTTTGTCAGCCAACGACAGGTTTACATATCATCTAAGCCAGGTATTTTGTGGGGTCAGAACGATCTACAGTTGCCATATTTCCAATTTCAAATGATTGAGTTTATCAAGTATATAACCAGCAAAAGTAAAATGAAAGACAGAAATGGCAGGATAATAGCAAAACATCATCAAATTGGGACTTCACTACACCCAGCAGAGACGCCTGGAATAGCCTGCTTTGAGAAAGCAAGCAACGGTAACATCAAATCCAGCCCTACAATATCTAGCAGAAATCGGCTGGGAAGTTTCCTGGAGGCAGCTGGAGTTTCCAGGTGAGAGCTTCCTCTCCATGGGTAAGCTTGCCATTCCCGCTGCCGGCATTTTTACACCATGGAACCAACAATAGTAACTTCTGCTGGAAATGGCTTAGCATCTAGCTGTTCTAACAGGTACAATGCTTTTACTCTTGGATTCTTGGGTTCTTCTTTTTCTCCTTGTCACAGGGCCAGGGGAGCCAGTCTGTCCCCAGGTCAGGGTACCTGGATGATGCTTTGAGATAAACACGCTTGGGTCTGAAAGGGGAGAATCTATCCCACTTCTTGAGCTGCACTGTTAATAATTACACAGCACAGGATGATCCACCAATGTATTATATCAAGAAATACCCAGTCATTTCAACATGGGTTTCGAATAATCGGGGCCTTTACTTCTGAGTCACACTTTGATGTAGGGGGCAGGAAGGTAGTATGTGTGTTTGTATGTATGTGTACATGTGCATATGATGGTGCATATATGTACAGCTATACATGGAGGACAGAGGTCGAGGACAGCATCCTTCCTCCACTTTATTAGCTGAAGCAATCTCTCATGAACCTGGAGCTCACTGATCCAGCTACAGTAGCTGGCTAGCAAGCTCACAGGATCCTTCTACCTTCAGTGCTAGGACTAGAGATGCACACAGCCATGCTTGACTTCCTACATCGGATCTGGGAATCTGAACTCGGGCCTTTAGGCTTGTGTGACAGGCACTTTAGAGGCCCCTGGCTTGTATTTTCTATTGAAGGACCCAGAAGCTTAACAGCTCCTAATCCGAGGTTCTATTGCCCAACAGAGGCTGAAAGCAGTGCTCCCGCTTCTAGCAGCCCGCTGAAGACAGTGCTCCTCTGCCTGGAATTCAGTCTCATCTCTCGGCACAGCACTTCTTTTCTCCATGTCTTGGCTCAACAGCTCTTCACAACCCTGCTCCTTCCTAAGAGCCTGT
This sequence comes from Alexandromys fortis, assembly GCF_014885135.2. Lineage (NCBI taxonomy): Eukaryota > Metazoa > Chordata > Mammalia > Rodentia > Cricetidae > Alexandromys > Alexandromys fortis. The sequence continues at coordinate 3,472,396 of NW_026067996.1, forward strand.
ATGTATATACGTATACACACACACACACACACACACACACACACACACAAATTTTCTGCCACTCTGAGTGTCAACTGAGGGAAAGTCATGTCAAGTGACAAACTCTGCCAGCATCCAGGATATTTTACTTTTCTTGCATCCAGAAGTTTTTCAAATCCAGTCTAACTCATATTACACAGAAACACAACAAAGAATTAGACACCTTTGCAGCCTGCTTCAACAAATAAACCCACGCAAGGTACAAATCAGCCTGCATACAACCACGAGCGGACCCAACAACTATGAGGAACTTAATGACCAACAACTTTGGTCTTACTACGAAACAAACAAACAAACAGGGACACCAGCTGCCCTATGGAGAAACCGTCTTGGCACAAGACAGCTAAGCATCGCCTCTGACAATGAGAGGCTTCAGGAAGGACTTTGGTGCTGACAACAGTTCCACCTGCTGTTTTCTCTCCCCAGACAGCACACTGAGAGATTCTGAATGATTCTCCATAGTGGAGAACATTCTGAATGATTCTCCAAAGTCAAGAAGATTCTGAATGATTCTCCAAAGTTGCTTTGCTTCAGTTTGGTTTAGGGCTTATTTTTTCAAGGGGACATATTTTGTTTTTAGTTGACAAGATAGAGACAAATATTTCAAAGGAAAACAATGTCTTCTCAAAGACTAGAACTCAGCACAAGTGCGGTGTTTGACCAAACGTGTCTTACAATGAACTTAAAGTTTTAAAATATGAAAAACTTCCATAACATCCTCCATACCTATCACCCCAGCATTTGGCGTGAAATGCTGCAGCAGACAACCCTACCTGGCTTCCCACACCTGCCAGTGTAGGCCAGGACCTTCTGATCGTCACCTAAGAAGCTGGTTACTCTTGTTCTAAGACTTGGGAATGACAATCATAGAGCTTCAAGCCAGGTAAGAATAAATAAATAAATTATTAAATAGCACTGAGGGAAGCCTCCAATTTTGCTTTTGGAGGTTCACAGAAAAAAAATCCATTATATTCTAAAATAAATGGAGTCCCTCAAGGCTGTTCCTCCGATAGATAAATTCACTGTTGCTGAGAAATCAGAGAGAATGGTTTCTCTTAAATGCTAAAGGCTGTGGGCTTGGTTGTATTTATTAAGCAGCCAAGGATAAAATATTGATTGCAATATTTCAGAAATCACAGAGAATTATCCATGGAAGGAAATGACTTTGAACAGCTGGAAGTAGAGCTCAAAAAAAGTGGTCATTACAGTGGCATAGAAAAACTGTTGTTTGTTGTTAATTGCAGGCCCCAAATTACTGACAGGGTATTGCTCTACAAATCTATGTGAAAAGCTGAGAGACTGATAGAGTCGTCATCATAAACCACAAATGCCAGGACACATAAAAATCTAGGCCTGTGAAGGTTAACTTTTCCATATAGATGTCTACACTAGACACAAGACTTTTCTCTGAGAAAATTAAATAAGTAAAAATTGAAATTAAATAAAAAGCCTTGTTAATTGCTAGTTGAAGGAGGCTGGGAGCTTTTCAGAACTTTAACCTCAGTTTTCTCGTGTCTGAAATGGGACACATGCTGGTGACCATTTTCATGCACAGGCATTTGACAGGATTAGGCGTAGAACAAGCCCCTCGTATTCATAACACAGAACCTTCATGGGTCTATATTGTTTTGTTATTGCTGGATGGTTGGTTTGGTTTAGTTTGGTTTTTCAAGACAGAGTTTTTCAGTTTAACAGTCCTAGCTGTCCTGGAACTCACTCTGTAGACTAGGATGGCCTCGAACTCACAGAGTTCTGGCTGCCTCTGTCTCCTGAGTGCTGGGATTAAAGGCGTGCGCCACCACCGCCCGGCTGGGTCTACACTGTTACTGGTGCTAGCACAATATTATCATCAAGTTTTGCTGCACTGAAATACAGAGAACAAGTGACAAAATGAAGTGTCCCAAAGAAAACATTCCAGTCAAGAAGGACAAAAGTACAGCATTTTAGGAGGTTTGGGACACCATAGTAAACCATTCTGAAATTAGAATGTACTGCTTCAGATACAGGGCTGGGAGAGTGTATGCTGTACAGTGCTTCAGATGTGAACAGGACACTGTGTACTGTACACTGCTTCAGATGTGGGCTTGGACAGTGTAAACTGTACACCGTTTCAGATGTGACCGGCACAGTGCATACTATACACTGCTTCATGTATGACCGGCACAGTGTCTACTGTATATAACAGTAGCTAGAATTTACATTCTGGAAGTCAGAATCTGAGGGTGATTCTACTTTCAAATTTGCTTGTAAGAATCACCTTCATTGAACTGACACAGACTTCTGTGTCCAAGTCTGAATTCTCCCACCTCTCAGAAATGTCCATTTTTTAAGCCATTGTGTGGTCAACCACATCCGCCTGTCTCTGGATCTGTGTCATTCTCAAGGGTCCTCATGGCTTCTGCTGCTGGACACCATGAACCCATTAGGTCTCCTGCATCACGCATGACCTTGGTTTGGCTTAAGCTGAAAGGATTTTTATGACTGTGTGTCACTAAGGAAGTCGAGAGATACGTGGTGTCTGGCATGGTGAAAACCAGCTGCTGAAACAATCGTTATAGGGGAATCTGGTTTTGTGTCTCAACTCTATTTTCCAAGGTACTGGAGAGTTCTCCTTAAAGTAGCAAGTTGTCTCCCAGAGGCTAGCAGTGCCAGTAAAAACGGGGTTCCTTTTTCCAACACCCCCCTCATATGTCTGGAACCTAAATCTTGCAGACTGGCGTGGGTCCCTCATCTACCATGGAACCAATCCCTGCACCCAGGCAACAGAGCAAACACTCGGCTAGAGCTCTATTGTTCCTGACATTAGGAGGTAGAAGTCTATCACATTCAAATTAACAGTGTGAATGATACTAGGCGGGCCACAGTGACCCCCTTTTAGAAAAGAAATGAGTTCTATTAGCAATGTTCATGCTAAGCAGACAAAATTCTAAGTGTTGCATATACCAGTTATCACCTGTGCTGTCCAATCCACCTCTCCTAACTCACCTACATCCTCTTCAGTGAAACCAATGGGTCTCCTCCTCTGCCTCCACCCTTCTTAAGGGTGACTGACCCTGGCCACCCCACTCATCCTATGGTTCTCAGCTCTAGGATCAGTTCCTATGATTTTCCTTGGCTACCCACAATGTTACAACTTCAAGCAGGATGAGAAGCTCCCAGTGATCCTGCAGTTCCTTTGGGTTGTCCCTGCCATTGTACTGATATTCATGCAATGGTCTTCATTCCTGGATTAACCCTCTTGACCACAGCATGTCTCTTTATCATTGTATAAAAATAAATTCCTCTTTTATTTTGTCTGCATATTTTATACTTTTTTATTTTTTAAATTGTTTTTATTGAGCTACATATTTTTCTTCGCTCTCCTCCCTTCCTCTCCGCTCCCTTTCTACCCTCTCCCACGGTCCCCATGCTCCCAGTTTACTCAGGAGATCCTGTTTTTTTCTACTCTCCATGTAGGTTAGATCCATATATGTCTCTCTTAGGATCCTTATTGTCATCTAGATTCTCTGGGATTGTGAATTGTAGGCTGGCTTTTCTTTGCTTTATGTCTAAAAGCCACTTATGAGTGAGCACATATGATATTTGCCTTTCTGAGTCTGGGTTACCACACTCAATATGATGTTTTCTAGATCCATCCATTTGCCCACAGATTTCAAGGTGTCGTTATTTTTTCCTGCTGTGTAGTACTCTGTTGTGTAAATGTACCACATTTTTCTTATCCATTCTTTGGTTGAAGGGCAGTTAGGTTGTTTCCAGGTTCTGGCTATGACAAACAATGGAGCACAGCAACTCTTAACTCAAGTCCCCAAGTCTGTAAAATTAACGCTGTTCCTGGTGTCTACTCTGTACTCAGTCTTTGTCAACTTAATGAATTTGTGAAAGAAATCCTAGAAATCCTAATATGAAATTAACCCAAAAAATTCACACACACACACACGCACAATTCAGAAAAGTTAACCAATCAGAAAGCCTCTAGATACAGTTATAGAACAGAGGCAAAGGCCCAGAAGTATGCTGCAAGGACAAAGCATAGTTGTCCTTGTCCAGCTACTTGGACAAGGGCAGCTCCCAGGTGCCATGGACAGCAAAAGCACCAAGAGGCAGCAGGTACCTTTTGGGTGCAAAGCAGCTATTCGGTAGTTCATCTTCTGCTACAGATCTATCCAGCTGCGTACTTCATAATTTCCCATTATAAACATGTTCATACGCATGGAAATATGTATTTGATATATGTGTTACATATGTGAAATAAAAGGTGCGCATCAGTTTGCCTTTTCTACAGTCTCTTATAGCCAAACTTTAATAGTATCCAAGTGTGCCTTTGGTTGGAAAGACGCAAAGCCCGTGGTACCCTCATTCCACAGCATCTGCTCTGGCTTCAGATCCCAGACCAAGAGGCTCAATAGCTCCCTGAGAGATGGCATCCAAGATGATAGAAGTTCCCATGGCATTTGCTTCTCCTAGATGCAGTCTAGTGATATGCACAGCTCCCCCAGACTCACTCCATTCCCCAAGAGGGCACGCATTGGGCATCTCAGGAGAGCTTAAGACAACAAGGCTTGGGGAAACCTTTAGAGAAGCTAATTTTGTATTCACAAAGGAAGCAGCAGTGGCCAAGTCCTGCCAGTAGGTGAATTTACAGCACATAATTCTTTCAGAATGAGATATGCAAATTAAATCAATTAAATCCTGGCTGTGCTCGGCCATTCTAGAGCACACACACACTCATGGTCACATTAATTGAAACGGGGCAGGAGTCTTAGATTCAGGGTAATAAGTTGTGCCTGAGACAATCACCAGGCAGTGCATTCAGATTAGGGCTGAGTGGGAAGAGCAGATGTTAAATCATTCAAGGGTCCCATACTGCATGCCAGAGAGGCTGCCCGTGTGGCGCTGACTACCAAAAAGGAGTGCAGCTTTCAGTTCTGATGACAAGGCACACAGCTTCCTCAGGGGGGAAGCTGCTCTCTCTCTCCAGACACCAAGCAGACACAAGAATGAGGAAGGGCAGTGGTTAGGACCTTGACTGACCTCAAAGTGAAAGGAATACAGTTTCAGAGCAGAACAGGGTCGGCGTTAGAATTCGAGCAACTATATAGGCGTTCCTGGTGGCCTGAGACAGAAACATGAGTACATTCTAGATTCCTCCCGCCATAACCAGGTCTTTCCCACTGCTAACCTTTCTCTGCCTCCTCATTATGCTCTTAATTCACCAGCCTTTCGCTCCTCACTGGCCCTATCACCCGAGACCAAAACCATCAGCTCTCTCCTCTCCTGCATAGCTCAAATTAGCTCTTATTGATTTGCCTGATTCTACTTCTGTTTCCCTCTGATCTGCCCTCTTGGTAGACACTTTAATGTTCTTTTTTTAAAAATTGAATCGTGTCCTTCCCTCCCTAAAAACTCAATTGTCTTCCCCTTGCATTTGGAACAAAATCCCAACTTTGTATGCTGATCTAATTAGCAAAGCAAAACAGGCCACTGTCTGTGAGCCCAGTTGTCCCCTGTGCATCCAATCTACCACACTGGCTCAGTTCAATATCCCCTAAGACAGTAGGCCCTTTCCTTCTGGGACCATTTGCAATGTTGTTCCTTCTTCTTAGGATAGTCTTCCCCATTCATCCCAGCCTCACTCCTAACCTCTTTGTGTGGCTAACCCTCGCCTTATGGCCATATGGGCCTTAAATGTGATCTCAGTGAGCCCTTTTCTGAACACACTACCTAAAGAACACCTTTTCCTCTTCCAAACCCTAAGACCTTAAATACCACCTTCCCCTACAGCAGTGGTTCTCAACCTTCCCAATGCTATGACCCCTTAATACAGTTCCTCATGGAGTAGTGACCCCCCACCCATAATATTATTTTCACTGGTTCTTCATCACTGTCATTTTGCTATTATTATGAATCATGGTGTAAATATCTATGTTTTCCAATGGTCTTAGGTGACCCCTGTGAAAGGGTAGTTCGACCTCCAAGGGGTCGTGACCCACAGGTTGAGAATCACTGCCCTAGCGTGTGCAGGATACCTTCTGTTATTTCCTACTTCCCAGAAACTGAGAAGCAGTAACCACAATTCACACCCTGGCATCTCAAGCCTGTCAGTGCCTAGACCATAGCAAAGAGAGATTAAACACTCAGAGATCTTCTCCTGCTGGGATCCATTTCTGCTGTCAGCAGGAGCACTGTAGAAGGGATGGTGGGAACCCACTTGAGTTGATTTGTCTTCAATCTAGTCAACAAGGCGAGGCAATTTAGCCTTGTACATTCTAACTGAGCCTTAATGACCCAACCCAGGGAGATCCCTATTAACATATCAGGGAGATGGGCTGAGAACTTTGATTGCCCCTCTGGAGATCTATTAATCCATGATTTATTAATCTACTAGAGGAAGATCGCAGCAGCCCTAGCATGCAGTCATTAATCCTTCAAATATCATTTTATCTCTTCCCTCTTCCAGCCCACTTCTTAGAAGACGTCTGAAGGCTGTTGCCCCTGAGGTTTTGTTGGCTCATACTCTGCCTACGTACCCTTCAACCTAGTTCTCTGGGTAGCTGAAATGTCCTTGATAGAATTGTCACTATAGATTTAACTACCTCCTATACTTCTTTATCTGACTTCATATATCTTGGCCCTGTAAAGGATTTTAATGTACTCAGTTGTGGCTTCACATTTGCTTAACTGATTAATTTATCCCTATTAGTGATACCCATCTTATGCAAACACATTCAGTTTATAAATATACTTAAGAATAATATGGAAGGGATACCGTCTCTCTGTCTATATCATGAACACAGTCCATCAAATCTTATTTTACATGTCTTTAAAATATTTTTTCAAAACACAAAATCTCACCTTTTTTTAAAAAAAATTTTGTCTTTCTTGAGCTGGAGAAACAGCTCAGCAGTTAAGAGCACCTATTACTCTTACAGGGGACCTGGGTTCAGTTCCTAGTACCCACATGATACCTCACATTGTTAGGAGCTCTGTGAGTTCTTGCACACACATGGTGCACACATGTGATACATATACATACATTCAGGCACACTAACACACATACACATAATTTAAATATTTTCAAGTTGTCTTCTTTTGAATTAGAAATGTAAGAATATAATCAGTATTATTACTATTATAAAATGTACCTAGGGGCTGGAGAGATGGCTCAGAGGTTAAGAGCATTGCCTGTTCTTCCAAAGGTCCTGAGTTCAATTCCCAGCAACCACATGGTGGCTCACAACCATCTGTAATGGGGTCTGGTTCCCTCTTCTGGCCTGCAGACATACACACAGACAGAATATTGTATACATAATGAATAAATAAATAAATAAATATTTTTTTTCAAAAATGTACCTATACATTAATGTTAGAGTTGAATGTAAGCATTATTCTGTAATTTAGCTTTCCTTCTTTACTTTGCATCTTTTTCCTATTTGCTCCAAGTTTCAATAATCCAAAGGCAACGCCCAGTGTCTGGAGACAGAGTTTCTCAGAAGTCAAGCAGAAACTTGGGATCAGTCAAATCCATGAGGTTAAATAATGAAAACTGACAAGGCAGACTTCAGGAACTTCGGGGTAGTGACGTGGGGGAGATGGCTCCATCTGTAAAGGACTTCCCATACAAAAATGGAGAGCTGTATTCTGTTCTCCTCTCCTATGTAAAGGTCATAGAAGAAGTCTAAACTTCCAGTATATATGGAAGCCTGGAACTCGCTGGCCAGCCAGCAGGCACAAATGGCTGAGCTCCAAGTTCAATGATGGATCATGTCTCAAAAGGCAAGGTTGAGAGCAACTAAAGAAAGTGCCCAATGTCAACCTCTAGCCTCCATGTGCAGTGCATAAACATACATACATAAGCACGAACACATGTACACATAGCAAACATAAAAATAAATAAACACAAATTGAAAAGGACAATTCCATCTTCCATTGGTGCTGTCACCTGAGTGCTACTGGATCCCTCAATTTGTTGTCATGAACTCAAGACAAAACCTTTGGTAAGAGAATTGTATAGGAGAAGCATAGCTCATGCAAACTTAACCTAGTAAGCAAGCTACATGCAGAAAGAGGAGCAGATTCATGAAGAGATCTATGGGTCTGTGATGGGAGTTGAGAATACAGAAATAAATAAGAGCGTGTCTTTGGCCTGGCAGGATCATGTTCACATTGGGATTGCTGAACTGTGAACAGCTATAACACATGGACTGAGCATTCTTACAGAGTTATGACATGTGGCTACCGAGACCGTCTCCTTGTAGAACATGAGGTTAGCTTTCAGAGGGGCTTGTTGGTCAGTCAGGTCTTCTTTTCAGGACACAAGCCCTTTTTCCAAGTTCTCAAAATGCTGCTTGCTAGCAGCTCACATAAGCATCCCTTCCCAAGAATTGTCCTTCCCTATCCAAGGATATGCCCCAATCAGGGCAGCGTTATCCAATGACTGACTGATACACGATTACAGAGAAACACTATTATTCCTCGACTAAAAACATCACTGTAGGCCCATAACAGCTTTGGAGCTTCTTTGGGGGTCAAGTGGGGTCCCTAGGCAAAACTGCAGTTTAGACTCACTCTCTGCCTAATTCAGCTTTCTGCACTCCCTTGAAGATGATGTTCCTGAAGGTGCTCCCCAGAGAGAGTCTATTTTCAGCCTGCATAGCTTCCCTCGGCTTTACAACAGGAGCTATACGATAATAGGTAGCCATGGATAAGATAGGGTTGTATCCAAGACAACCGAATACGGGGATGTATGTGTACTGCAGGTTCAAATATGTTTCTACATTGGATCACATGCTGTGATTAACAGACAGTTTACACTTTGTAGTTCTATTTTTAAACCCTTGAGAATTTCTAGCAAGTCAGATTAGTGCCTTCCATATTAATCTCTTAAATTTCCAGGCCCCTTAGTGTCATCCATCCATCCATCCACATCCATCCATCCATCCATCCATCCATCCATCCATCATCTACCATCCAACTGCCCTCTTCCATTGATCTATTTACTGAGAGCTGCACAGATTGCACAGTTAGCTGCCAGACTCAGCAGCAGATGCACCCAGAACCACCATCAGCAAAGCACACTACGTTCTAAGCACACTCATGAATGTGAAGAACAGCACAGGACTCGATGGCTCTGGATGTCTCTACGGAAGCTCTTTGCACCTGGGATCCCAGTGGGATGTTCTAAGGCTTGGGCCCTCCCCTCTTCCCATGCCCTGTCCTTCACAGATGTTAGACCTCTGCATTGGTCTGAAGGTTCTTTACTGCTTCTTCCTGCTATATTCTTTTTTGTCTTGCAGAGGCTTTATCCCACCAAATTACTTGGACATCTCCCTTTATCATCATTTTCTTACCAAAGAACCTGTTAAGTCACGAAGAGAGCATACATACAGAAAGCGCTCCTTGGGACCCCGTGAGAAAAGAGTAGACACACACACACACAATTGAGCACATTACACAAAGAAGTCTTTCTGAAAGTTAAGCTCACACTCTGCAAAGCTATGCGTCTTCTCTATGCACAGTTTCTGCCGTACTGCTATTAGAAGTATGTCGTTTGTGTCATCGCTGCCCAGAAGTCAGCAATCCCAGTGTGAAAATGATCCTGGACAAAGGGACATTCTCATTTACTTCTGTATTATCAGCCCCATAGCAAAGAAAATATGTTCATAAATAGCTGAGGAAGTAAAAAAGAAAGGGCAGCAGGAGGAGATCGAAGGAGGAAGGGCCAAAGGACAGAGTCGTTTGGCTTTCTCTCAGCACACAGCTGACACAAACATGCTCACCCACAGAATGAAGGTACAGAGCAGTCTGCCTCTTCATGTTTCCCACACAGTCATTAATAAATATTTATAGAAACCTGGCCTGGGCAAGATCCTGGGGTCAATCCCCAGCACCACAAAATATACACATGAATAAGTGTGTATTAGTGTAGGCCAGGTGGAGAAATAATGACTCACACCTATATGGTTCTTGACCAAAAACTGAAACACAGAAGCGTCCTAGCCTATTATAGGGCAGGCAGTACCCACATTTTGCCCAACACTAATTGGTCAACAAGGCGTTCTGCACATGCTGTGGAATGTGACTAATGTGAAGGGGGTGAGACTCATCACTCAGGGAAATGGGCATTGATGTCCCTGACTGTCCTCCCAGGATGCTGCAGGGAAATGTCCCATTGAATGACTCATTAGTCATTTTCAGGTACGGCTCAAGCTTTCTCATCACTAATTAGGTTGACCTTTCTAGGGGCGAAGATTTAAGCTGTGAATATATTACCTGCTTCAAAACTCATCTGTTTGTAAGTCAAATGGGGCTGTGGTACCTCAGAGGATGGGCAGACGCAGGGATGGGAGCTCCCCTTCCTTTAGAACGTCTGCATCGCCTTTAAGACATTTAAGACATTTAAAAATGTCCTCACCATTTCTCTAAAAACTTCCTTTGAAAACAAACACTGCTAACCAGAGCGCGAGTTGAAGCCAACCTTTAAAAGGTGTTTTGCTGACTCACCCTTGTTTGAGGTGGAATGACCAGTAGTGATGGAGACTGCCTCAGTTCAGTGTCCCTTAGCAACCACAATTTCACTTTCCTGTTGCCATAACAACTGTGGGATGAACATGAAGGTCATCAAGCTCCCTGAGCCTCTGTCGGGAAAATCAGCTCCTCTAACTTCCCCGGCTCCTCTCCTCTGTTTGTTCTCACAGGAGATGGCTTACAGAAAGTGGCATTTGCTTCTCCCATCTGCCTGTCTGCCTCTCCATGTTTTTCTAGAAAGCAATCTATGAAAATACACAAGATAATCCATAAAGGAGGGACAGCCAAGACCTTAGCTTGTACACTGATGCCGTCTCTGTAATCTGGCATTTACACTGCACTGCACGTATGATGGCTTGGTTTTAAAAGAACACAGAGAATATATGTGACAGGGAATGGATTTTGAAATGCTGAAAAGCTTCTTTTTCAATGTAATATTTTTTATGATTTTTTTCTGTATTTTCTGAGAATTTCATAAATGAGTACTGTATTTACATCACTTCAACCCCACCCTCTCCCTATCCAATCCTTCCAATGTTTCTACCCTCAACGCCCTCTCAAATTCGTGGCCTCTTCCTCTTTAATTATCACTGCTACATACACATATATGTATGTAAGTATATATAACACAAATTACTAAACCTTAATGTCCAATGTTGCTCACATATATGTATGTATGTATTATGTATGTATGTATGAATGTATGTATGTATGTATGACTATCCACTTGGCATTGAACAACCCATCATGTCCCTGGAAAAGAATCAATAAAGACCTAGGAATTGCCTGTTGCTGTTGCCCTGGGCTGCCTCCTCCCAGAAACTGAAGGTAACAGTCTATTGCTGGAGACATTTGTCATGAGTCTTAGTACTGGCTTGGCAGTTTCTGAGAAAAGGGGGAGGGGTGGCTGAATCTGGAGATCTCCACAGCTCCTTTCAGGACTCGCAGTCCTCAAAGCCAGGGCTTTCTTTCAAGTGGGAAACCAAAGGCAGTCCGGGCATGGGCTTGCCCAGCAAGTGTGAAACAATCAGCTTCTCGGAACAAAGACAAAAGCCTGCTCTTGCTGTGAGCTTTGCACTCCTTCCCCTCCTTCCCGTGTGGAAGCGGTGGCTGTCCACTTGCACAGTGCCCAGAGAGATATGCGGCAAGGAAACCTTCCCTGTGTGTTTTCTCAGGAATCATAGACAACTTTAAAAATGGATTTCCTCCTCCAACCTCACCAAAATTCCAAGGAAATCAGCAGGATATTAGCAGATGTATCATTTGGAGGCATTATCATTCATAGCTATTTTAAGGCAGATAAGTTTCCCAGCAAAACTGACTCTTGACATTTGCAGGAATAAATGATTCTCAGTATATTTTAGAGAAGAAAAAAACCAACCTCTGCTGAAATGCAAGACAGTTGATCACATAATGCAGAGGGAAAACTGTATTAGGGACATTTTATTTTAGGGCATGTACATATAGGAGACTAGGTTTTTTTTTATTTTTGGTTGATGCTTTTATGGAATCATGTGGGTTCCTGTTTTGCCACAAAGTAATGCCAGCTCAGGTGATAGATATATTAAGGCATCTGTTCCCTTCCTGGTTCTATTGACCCATCCACACACGAAAGACTAAATGTGACTGAACATTCTCTTCCTCAGAACACACATCTTCAAGAACTCCCAAAGCAAAGTCTACTCAAGAAGATCACTTCTACAGGTAAAAACGTTTCCTGGGAAGAAGGGGAATTGAATGCAGAAAGGTTTTCTGCATTGGTCTTTCTCAAGGGAGAAAAGTGGCTCTTCACAGAGAAGCAAGACACCTGCAGCTTGTTGCCCTCCTCCTGTGGTTCCTGGGATCTGAGCGGTAACTCTAGAGAGAAGGTGACAGCTTGGCAGCAATAGATAGATAGATAGATAGATAGATAGATAGATAGATAGATAGATAGATAGATCGATCGATCAAAACTGGTACCTGGCACATGGTGGACATTTCATGAATTCTCTAAAAGGAATCCACAAATCCTAACAGCATCAGCTAACATGCAGTGAGAGACCAGACGTGGGCACAGCGGCCACACCAAAGGATTCCATCAAACTCATCCGCTCACGGACAAGTCATGCAGTTTATGTCTCACCTGCAACACTGAGAAGGTGTTTATGTCTCTCAGGCTCTGCCTTGCTCTCCTACTGACACAATAGCTTGCAGGCAGAAAATTCTCCCACCCTCATTTTACAGGTAAAGAAATGAAGCCAGACTTTAATAACAAACTGGAAACCTTCTAGATAAATAACTACGGTGTTGGGGATTATGATGATTTGAATGAGAATGCCCTCCCCTCATAGGCTCAGGATTAGGGGGTGTGGCCTTGTTGTAGGAAGCATGTCACTGGATCTGGGCTTTGAACTTTCAAAAGCCCAGTGTCTCCCTCTCTGCCTGTGGATCAGAATGTAGCTCTCAAGTACTTCTCCACTGCTGTGGGGCAATGGCCTTGTACCCTGTAAAGATTTGCCAGTTGTATTGCTTCAATAAAATGCTGATTGGCTAGTAGCCAGGCAGGAAGTACAGGCGGAGCAACCAGAATAGTAGAATTCTGGGAAGAGGAAAGCTCAGTCTGCAGTCCTCACCCAGACACAGAGGAAGCAAGATGAGAATGCCTCACTGATAAAAGGTATCAAGCCACTTGGCTAGCACAAAAAAGAATTATGGGTTAACGTAGGCTATAAGAGTTAATAAGAAGCCTGAGCTAATAGGCCAACAGTTTATAATTAATGTAGACCTCTGTGCATTTTGGGGGGGGGGGGCTGAATGGCTATGGGATCGGGCAGGACAGAAACCTCTGTCCACACTCCAGTGTCACGTCTGCTATGCCTGCTACCATGCTTCTGACAATGATGACAATGGACTAACCCTCCGAAACTGCTAGAGGGCCCCCAATTAAATGTGTTCTTTCGTAAGAGTTGTCTTGGTCATAGTGTCCCTTCACAGCAATGGGACAATGACTAACAGATTAAATTCAGTTTTCCTAATTCCCAGCCCAGTGGCTTTATCTTAAGGTGGAAATTTTTTCCAAGAGGGATATTAACTAGAATTATTCATTTAGAAAATTCAGTTATATACCTTAGGATCCAGCAATATCACTCTTGGGCATATACCCAAAAGATGCTCAATCTTACCACAAAGGCATTTGTTCAACTACATTCATAGCAGCATCATTTGTAATAGCCAGAACCTGGAAACAACCTAGATGCCTCTCAACCAAGAACAGATAAAGAAAATGTGGCACATTTACACATTAGGGTACTACTCAGTGGTAAAAAAAAAAAAAAAAAAAAATGGCATCTTGAATTCTGCTGCAAATGGATGGAATTAGAAAACACTATCCTGAGTGAAGTAACCCAGAGCCAAAAAGATGAATATGGTACATACTCACCCATAAGTGGATACTAACTATAAGCGAAGGACATTGAGCCTATACTTCATTATCCTAGAGAAGCTAAATAATAAGATGAACCCTAAGAAAAACATATATAGATCCACCTGGAAAGTGGAAACAAACAAGATTGCCTGAGAAAATTGGGAGTATGGGGGTGGGGGGAAGGGAAGGGAGAAGGGGAAGAGGATAGGAGAAGGAGAGGGGTGAGGGAATGGGATAATCAAGAAGGAGGAAGGACAGAGATGAGAGCAAGGAAAGAGGTATCCTGATTGAAGGAGCCATTATAGGGTTAGCAAGGAACTTGGCTCTAGAGTAATTCCCAGGAATCCACAAGGATGTCCCCAGCTAAGGCCCTAAGCAATAGAGAAGCGGGGGCCTGATATTGACTTGCCCTGTAGTCAGACTGATGAATATCTTAAATGTCACCATAGAAACTTCATCCAGCAACTGATGGAAACAGAGGCAGAGACCCGCAGAGGAGCACTGGACTGAGCTCCCAAAGTCCAGTTGAAGAGTGGGAGGAATGAGAATATGAGCAAAGGGGTCAAGACCATGATGGGTTCACCCACTGAAACAGTTTACCTGAGCTAGTGGGAGCTCATCAGTTCCAGATGGACTGGGAAGGAACAAGCATAGGACCAAACTAGTCCCTCTGAATGTGGTTGACAGTTGCATGGTTGGGACAGACTGAGGGACCACTGGCAGTGGCACCAGGATTTATTGCTACAGCATGTACTGGTTTTTTGGGAACCTGTTCTCTTTGGATGATATCTTGCTCAGCCTATATATAGTAAGGGGGAGCTTGGACCTTCCCCAAAGCAATGTGCCTTACCCTCTCTGAGCATTGGAAGGGGGTGGGGTGGGAGGGTATGTGGAGGGAATGAGAAGAGAGGAGAAATTGATATTTACAATGAAAAAAGATAGTTTGTTTTCTTTTTTTTTATTGAAAGAAAAAAAAGGAAATTCCCGCCTCCTCCCAGCCTCCCATTTCCCTCCCCCTCCTCCCACCCTTCTCCCTTTCCCCCCACTCCTCTCCCCCTCCCTCTCTAGTCCGAAGAGCAGTCAGGGTTCCCTGCCCTGTGGAAAGTCCAAGGTCTTCCCCCCTCCATCCAGGTCTAGGAAGGTGAACATCCAAACTGGCTAGGCTCCCACAAAGCCAGAACATGAAGTAGCATCAAAACCCAGTGCCATTGTCTTTGGCTTCTCATCAGCCCTCATTGTCCGCCATGTTCAAAGAGTCCGGTTTTATCCCATGCTTTTTCAGTCCCAGTCCCGCTGGCCTTAGTAAGCTCCCAATAGATCAGCCCCACTGTCTCTGTGGGTGGGTGTACCCCTTGTGGTCCTGACTTCCTTGCTCATGTTCTCCCTCCTTCTGCTCCTCATTGGAACCTTGGGAGCTCAGTCCGATGCTCCAGTGTGGGTCTCTATCTCTATCTCCATCCATTGCCAGATGAAGGTTCTAAGGTGATATGCAAGATATTCATCAGTATGGCTATAGGATAGGGTCAGTTCAGGTTCCCTATCCTCAGCTGCCCAAGGAGCTAACTGGGGACATCGCCCTGGGCACCTGGGAGCCCCTCTAGGTTCAAGTCTCTTACCAAACCTAAGATGGTACCATAAATAAAATAAAAAAATACCAAAAACAAAAAACAAACATAAATTAAACCCAATCATCCCGATTCCCCAAGTTCCCCCCATTCTCCCCTTCTTACTTTTCTCTCCCCATCTCCCCTTACCCCCGTCCCACCCACCCCCAAGTTTTTTAAAAAAGAAAAGAAAATACAGTTATATAATTAGAATTCCTGGCTGCAGTTTAGAAAGATCAAATGGATCACCTTTGGGAAGGAGGATGTACAGTGATGATACGGAGGGCTTGGTGCCAGTGGGGGTTGGGAATGGAAGTTGCCTCAGGTAGAAAGCACAGCAATGTCCTCCACTAGTCAGACCAGGGCAGGCAACGCCACTCTTGTCATTGTCATTGATACCAGCTGCCATGAGAATTTTTCAAACATCTAAGACAATGTTTCATCGTTAATTCAAGACGTAAAGTCCTGGGAAATAGTATCTGATTGGCTGAGTCCAAGTCCCAGACCTTTCTCCTAGCTCAAGCAATCCCATAATAGTAAGTAGCTCAGTTTTCTACCTTTAGGTTGTGACAGTCCAATAATATTCTCATGGATGGGGTCTACAAGACAGCCTAATGGGTAAGGGCGCTTGCCACCAAACCTGACAATTGAGTTCAATCACTGGAGCCCATATATGGAGTGCACCTACTCTTGCAAGTTATCCTCTGACCTCCACACGCCTACTATGGCATCTACTCATACCTGTCTGCCAAAAGAAATGTCTCCAAAACGTCTTAAAGTTCTCATAGATTTATATATAACACGAGACAGCGAGCCTTAGGCTTCCGATGGTTTCATAATTCTTAGTTTTCTAAGGTCAAGTATTAGCATTTTTTTTTCCTGGAGAATTGCTCCTTTTCCGCTGGGTGTGGACTCCCAGCATTCTCGACCACCCCCTGGGAGTGCGGATGATTCCCCTTCGCTATAAGAAGCCAGAGCTTGTGAAGTCCGTGGGCTTGGATTTAGAAATAAAGGAAACCTTCAGTTTGTCGTGTGGGTCTCACCTGGTAACCTAGGGAGCTCTGGTTTGTACCAAACTAGTAGCTTTTCTTGCTAAGAATGTCTAGCTCTTGGCTTCAAAAATGCTTATCAGACATGGAGGTATTCTAGGTAACCACATTTGGCACCCCCAAACCCATCTGAGGCTGGCAAAGGGGGAAACTACCTCCTGCATTCTTAGGTCATATGGTTCACCCCCACTTTCTCCAGATCCTGACCAAAGCATAGGGGATTCATATAATCCCTCTTGGGCAGTAACAGGCAGTCTGGGGCTGGGAATGCTTACAAACTGGTCCATGTTATTGAAGTCCCCTGATGGAAGCCGAAGAAAAGACACTCAGATGGCATACCCGTGAGGATGTTGTCCTGAGCTAGTGGTCACCTGGTCACCCCAAGGTAATGGGCTGCCTTAGAATGAAGACATAGGGTAAACTTAACTGAGAGATGGAAGACAGACCTTAATGATTGCTGCCATACCGTGCAAATGCAGACATACCTGCGTCCATTCCTGAGTACGTACACCTGAAGTTTTACTCGTATGCATCAGTAAACACTTCTTCAGGCTAAAGCCAGCTGAATTATATTTCTGTCTTTGCTCATTCTCTGCAAATATTCAAAGGATAAAACTATTCAGCAAATACGTACTTGAGTACTGACTAAGTGCCTAGCTCTTCAACAGGATTTTAGCAATGACAAAATTTAAAAAGCAGATATGGATCTGGATCTGGGGAAAGATGTTAGTCACACAAGCACACAAAGAGGCACTGCGCTATGAGACTGCAGCAAAAACCTTGACCTCCCCCCCCTGCAGCACTGTGAAATTGCAACAAAGGCCTTGACCCCCCCTGCAGCACTGTGAAATTGCAGCAAAGACCTTGACCCCCCTGCAGCACTGTGAGACTGCAGCAAAGGCCTTGACCTCCCTCTCCCCCCTCCCCCTCCCCGCAGCACTATGAGTCTGCAGCCTTGACCTCCTTGCAGCACTGTGAGGCTGCAGCAAAGGCCTCAACCACTCTGGGACAATAGACAATTATGAAATGTCTGCAGTGAAAATTAGAGAACTTTAATAGCCATCTCCAGGAGAAACCAAGGAAATGGGGGTGGACCAGCTAGGTTACACAGCTCCATGACATGCCCACTTGAGCACCCTCCTCTCCAAGGCTCCCAGACACTGACCAAGGATACAGTTAAGAATAAAAAACACCCAGTCTTCTAGAACAAGGAACGTAGCCAAACTCTAAACAAAGACATTTCAGAGAGAAAGTCTTTAGTGAACTCAAATCAGGTCAGCTTGTCCCCATCAAAGGATTTCACGAGCATCTGCACATGGCATTGAACCACCAGCACTAGGCAGAGCCTGGGGGAGGCTGAAGGAAAACCATGAAGCATCCTCATTGTTTGTACAGCAGGAACAGGACGGATCATCTGTTCAAGGGCACAGTCAGTTGAAACAAGCAGATTGTGCTCAAGGACGGTGATTCTCAGCACACACCGAAGAGGTGCATGACTTTGGGGAAAGCATGCCACACCATACAAAACAAATATTAGCATGCACTTGGCTGATACAGGCACCCAGGAGGCTGAAAGGTACTGAGAGAATTTGCAGTTTGGAAACCTCTAGATGTTCTTCACCTAGAGGAAAGACACAAAACAGGGATCAAAAGCAGCAGTCATTAGGCCTCAAAGTTCGGAGCTCAGACAGACACAACTAGTGCAGGCTTGGCCACTTGTCGAAGAGATGAGACTCCAGGTCACTGTTTTACCTCTTTGTGTTTACCTATTTGTGTGTGTCTGTGTGCATGTACACATGCATGTGCACATGGTGTGTGCTTACATATGTGTATTATATATGTGCATATTTGCATGCATGACAGCATATATGAGTACAGATGCAGGTCATGTATGTGCACACGTGTGAGTGCATGCACATTTGGAAAAGCCATACGTTGATGTCAGGTGTTTTCCTCCATGATGTCCACCGTACTTATGGATGCAGAATCCATCCCTGAACTCTGAGCCTGTCAGTTTAATTCATCTAGCTAACCAACTTGCCTAGGTATTCCTGTTTCTGCTCCTGAACTCCAGGATCACAAGCAGACCCCAGTGACACTCAGCTTTTATATGCATGCTGAGGATCTGAACACCAAGCTCCTGCTTATAGAACAAGGGCTTTATCCACTGAGCCATACCCCAACCCCTTTGAACATTTCTTTAACAAGAGACAACATACTTCCTGCTTTAGGGGATATTTGTGAGAAAATAAATGGAAGAACTTTGTGCTTTCTGGTATGAGCTAAACTTTCAATTACTCTTAGCTACTGTTGTTACTGCCATAGTTCTGGTGTATGATGGATGGGAAAGCTGTAGACATATCTGACTCCTAAGAACCACAGCCTCAGCTTCGAATTATAGTTAACTTGTATTAGCTGTGTTATACCTGTATACTAATACTAGCTTGTAATACCTGTAGAGTGTTAACAGGTATTAGCTGTGTTCCAGGCATTATGCAGGGTTCCTCCCATCATTAAACTGCACTCACAGCTCAGGAGACAAGGAGGACCACTCCATCATGCAATGCCTACACCACTAAGCTATGACAACCTACACAACGTGTCCAAACTCAAGTATCTGAGAAAAAAGGGTTAGCCTTATGTGACCTGACTCCTAATTCCCACACTTTACATCAAGAAGGATTCTTAAACTGTCCAACTTCAGAACTGCCTACAGAGACATCCGAGATACCTCAAAACTCATACCCAGAGCCTCAGAGTCAGAAAGGCTGGTGGAGACCAAGTAAGTCTAGAGGTGAAGGGAATTCAGAAACCCCAGATTTAGGGGACCATGCATCAGGGTAGAATTGACTGCATCCCCTATCCCTAGAACCATTATATTCAGGTCGACAGTGTCATGTCTCCTGTGGAAATCAAAGGGTTGTTTTCCTACAGAACTAACTCACCAGGGAGGTGTTCCCTAAGGTGCGGTCTCCTGCATCAATGGAGAAAGTCTGCACAGATATCAAGGCCACTCCAACACTAACATAAGTCATTAATCTGTTGGTTGGACTGAAGATGTAGATTTGTTGCTAGAGTATCTGTCTCTCATTCATGAAACCCTAGGTTCAATTGCCAGCATTGCATACAATGGACCTGGCGGTGTGCTGCTGTAATCCCAGCATTCAAGAGATAGAGGACATAGGGTTTAAGAAGTTTAAGATCATCCTCAGTTTGAGGCCAGCCTAGACTACATGAGACTCTAGCTCAGAAAGAAATATAAACAAGCTGCAGGCTGTAGCCCTGTCTGTAAAATGCATCTCGATCTTCCGACACTGAAGACATCTGAAGGCATCTGTACCTCAACTCTCTCCATTCATCCTGCTCCTCACCACAAGCATGCTAAGCTCCATTAATACCATCCCTGTTCTCCAGACCCTCGACCACTGTCAAGGAGACAGGAAGCGCTCTCCATGTGACGCAGAGCCAAGGCTGCTCATTGTATTGTCCAAATAGGCCCAGAGCAGAGGCATTGGCTGTCAAGGGTCTTGGTGCACTCTTGGCAAACACTCACTACAAGTAAAAGCTCTACTCTGGAAACGTGTGACAAATTTAGTGCTCAGTAAACAGTCTCTAGGCCTGTGAGAGCCAGCACAGCTGAGGGTTATGTAGATGCAGTGGCCAGCCCAGTCCAAATGAAGCTACCCTTCCCGCCACATGACCCTAACGAGTCAGCAGAGATGTGTGGCACCTAGGCCAAACACACCCCAAAGTGTTCAGCGTCGGTGAACACCAAGTAAGTGTTTACTCCAAGCTAGCCACTGATAGGCAGCGAAGCCATCCTCCCCATCACACCCCCTTCCCAAGTATAATATCCCAGCAGTCATTGCTCCTGCCTGAAGCAGCTATAAACTCTGCTTAGACAAGTGTTTGAAGCACATTGTTCATACAACAATAGGAAAGAGACACTGAGCGAACGCTCTGAGCTCTGACTGATGTGTGATACAGCCCAAGGTGACAGATTATAAAATACCCAATTGAAACAATGCACCTAGCAAGAGTTCTTATTCAAATATAAAGACTAGCCATTGGCAGCAGTTTCCTCCTGGTCTGCTCCTGGCCATTCTGCACCATTGCTTTTGTTCTCTCCTTAATACAGCACTCCTAGGGCCTTCTTCCACTGACTTTTGTGTGCTTCGAATGCCAATGTCTGCCTCTCTCAAAGACAGATTTGTTTTTTTAACTCTATTCAAAAGTTTCAGGGCAATGCCTTTTGAAATCCCTCAACTCTTGTTTTCTGTTCAAGGGAAGGAGAGATGGGAAGCAAGCCATTTTGTAGCAGTTTGTTTCAGACGGTCAGATAGATGGATCTCTTCAGGACGCCAGGGAACAAACAGGCAAGCAAACCACCTCCATCACCCTCCCCTCAACCCCTGCCCTAAGACACGTGTTCAAAGCAAGTTCTCAGTATATTGAATATCTCAATTAGTTTCTGGTTGCTGTGACAAAGTCAACTTAAAGAAAGAAAATTTGATTCTAGCTCATGGCTTGCGGGGCTTCAGTCCACGGCCAATGGCTCAGTTGTTTTGAGGCCTATGGTAAGTAAGGCAGACCACTGTGGGCCAGGCTACAAAACTGCTTAACTTATGGTGGCTGAAACCCAGAGAAATGAGAAGGGGCTGAGGTCCTGGAACCTCACTTCCATATAAAACATCCCATCTCTTCAAGATTTTACCAGCTCCAATGTGTATTGTCGGCTCCAGACCAAGTCTTTAGCATATAAGTCCTTAAGGAAAACTTAAGTTCCAAAATATAACACTATCCCATCATTGAATTCCAGAGGAAGAGCAAACAATGAAATTAAATATAAGCAAATAAAATTTGGGTATAGACTCTAGGATGCTATAGGATGATCCTTCCATATGCTGTGAATATGTGTTGCTCTCATTGGTTAAATAATAAAACTGATTTGGCCTATAGCCAAGCAGAATATAGCTAGGCAGGGAAGCCAAACAGAGATCCAGAAAGGAGAAGGACAGAATTGAGGCAGATGCCAGCCAGCTTCATGAGGAACAAGGTGTATTAGAACACAGGTAAAGCCACAAGACATGTGGCAAAACATAGATGAATAGAAATGGGTTAATTTAAAAGTAAGAGCTAGTTAGTAATAATCCTGAGCACTTCAGCCAAGCATTTTGTAGTTAATATTAAACCTCTAAGTGATTCTTTAAAAGCAACTGCTGGACAGGGAGGGACAGAGAAACCTCCATTTACACTAGGAAAGTTTTCTCTTTCTCAACTTCTCTTTGTAAGTGTCCCCTAAACTTAGACTTCTGTGCCATTAAGATGATTTATTCTCTCCAGCAAGAAGCATTTAGACATTTTTATAATCCAGTCCTTCCTTGTCCCACATTCTCCTGGGTTAATAGCACATTCAAGATTCACTGTGATGATGGTTTAATTCTCAGTGTGTGGTGATTAAACACATTCAAATGACAAACACGCACTGGGCATTTCTTTTGTGAGAGAGACTCAACTCCTCCTCACAAAATCCAACAACCAAAGAAAAGAATGAACCTCAATCTTCCCTCATTCTTCCAAAGGTCCTCAGAGCAACTACCAATCATCATCTGAGTATTAGCATTCCCCAAAATGTTGTGGCAACCTCCTGATTTCTCTTTTGTTTAGACTACTGAAAGTCAATGGCAGTCCTTGAATTGCAGACAAAATTGATCATGGGTTTTGAAAATAGGATAAGTGTGATAGAGAAAAGAAATTAGTAGAAAGTTGACAGCGTTTCTCTGCACTTCCTTCTTTCTCAACAGAATTCCATTTTCACTTAAAGAGCTTCCTGGTTCCAGGAAGCAGACACTCCAAAGGTCACCAGAGTGATATGTGACCTCACTCCATACACATATGCACACATGCATACATTACACACTTACCCAAAAAAAAATAAAAAGAGAAGAAGGAAGAGAATGGATGTCACAGGACAAACACTAACCTCTTTTAGGCATGTAATCTAGCCCCTTCCAAATCCTCCTGACTAGACTTGGAGTCTGGGGAAACACATGCATATTCTCTGATGCCTCATTTGTTGGGAACTTGAATGACACTAGTCATCTTCACTGCTTGAAAAAAAAAGCAATGAAGTCAACACGTAGAGGGGAATCAGAGCCAAGCAGATCCCAGAACTGTGCATAGTTGTAATGATGTCATAAACTTCCAGGTCAAAGGGTATCTGAAGCTCTCTGACTTTTCACTGACACCGGCCTGGAAATTCTCCTTCCTTCTGGAACAGATTACATTAGACTTTTCTTCTTCGCAATCTAACAGTCTTGCCCCTGAGCCAGAAAAGAATAGAGAAAGAAATGTAAGAGAAATACTGAAAGAAAGCCAAAGAGGCCTGAACACTGTCTTGTAGTTCTTGGAAGCTGGACCAGAGGCAAAGAATCTGCTTGTGAGCAGTGGTCAAACCCCTTATGTATGGGCTTCTTTACACAGTTCCTGGAAGCACAGAAGATGGCAACCAGTCACCTCCAAAAAAATGAGAGACATGGAGAGAGAGAGAGAGAGAGAGAGAGAGAGAGGAGAAGAGAGGAGAAGAGAGGGGAGGGGAGGCTATGGGAGCAGAAACTGTTTTTTGCCACACAAATTAAAGTTGGAACCAAGAGGTCAACTCACAAGAGTATGACTGCCAGGAGATCAGAATCACTGAGGGGTTTTTTGAGGCTGGCTAACACAAACATTGAGTCTACCTGAAAGATCTAAGTTCAAAATCACATAACTTGAGACAAATTACTTAGTAGCTATCTAAATGTCAGTTTTACTATCAATTTAAAATAATAAATAAATACTTACATTATACCAGTGAGAACACTGAGATAATGTCCGCAAATTTCTTTAGCCCACTGCCTAATTCCATAAATTAGGTGTATTAGTCAGGGTTCTCTAGAGTAACAGAGCTGACAGAATAAATATATAATATATGATATATATGTGTGTATGAATATATATGGGATTTATTAGACCAGCTTACAGGCTCCGGTCTTGCTAGTCCAACATAACTATGTACCAACAGAAAGTCCAAGAATCCAGTAACTGTTCCATCCATGAAGCTTAATGTCCCAGCTGGTACCAGAATCCCAAAAAAGTAGATTCTAATGCCAGTGAAAGAATGGGCTTGCTACCAACGCAAAAGCACAGCAAGCAAAGATCAAAAGCTTCCTTCTTTCACATCCTAAGATAGGCTTCCAGCAGAAGGGGTGGCCCAGAGTAGAGGTGAGTTTTCCCAGCTCAAATGATCAGGATTAAAGGTATGCCTTCATATACACAAAGATCCAGATGAGAAGTAGATTTTCCCACTGCAAATTAAGAAAAATTCCCTCAATGTGTGCCTCTCCATTTTGGGGTTTTAGTTAATTCCACATGCAGGCAAGTTAACAACCAAGAAGAGCCTTCACAATGGGCAATAGAGGTTAGCCATTATTAGCATCATCATTACTGGCGTGATTGTCATCTTCTCTCATTTGACAGCTGAAGAAACATTGTTGGCCCTGCCACAAAGACATGGTAATGAAGTCAAGAGTCTCTGGACCCACCATGCTGATTTCTCTACTCACTGAGCTGTCACAAAGGTACCATGGGAAACAGAGTGAAAAGAGTTTGGAAGATTAATCCAAAGAAGGTGTTAGAACATTAGAATCAAATAAGAAAAAAAAGACATAAGAAGGCTCAAAATCTGGGCTACTATCGGTGGTCAACACAACCAATAACACACTTGTCAGTTCAGACTGCTTTGTGATTGAAACGGCAAACCCTCCATCCTACCTCTTGCTTCATCTTACTCAGGAAGTGACCATGAAGGTAATTGCAAGCTTTGATTGTGACAGCTGGCGTTAGTCTTTGTCTTCTTGTCCCCATGCTTGTTGCCTCACAGTTACAGGATGACTGCTGGAGTTTCTGCCATCTCTTCTATACACACCAACAGACAGAGAAAATGCCGACAAGCTCTGCAGACCTGCAGAGAAAACTTAAGTCAGTGGCTCTCGTAGAGCAAAGCTAGGCGGGAAAAGCCATAGTTTCAACCAATTACAATTGACCCTTGGCCCAGATACATTAATGTCCAAATATAATGCTGATTTTGATTTTTCTGGTGTGGGTGTGGTTGTAGGGGGGTATTGGAGGTATATATACTTATTAGTAAGGCTGTGTACAGATACGTACTGGTGGATGAACATGTGTGTAGAGACCAGAAGTTGGCATTGGGCATCTTTCCTTGGGGGCTCTCCACCTTCATTTTTTGATATGGAAGTCTCACTGATCCTGTAGCCAGTCCATTGTTGGGCTAGGCTGGCTGGCCACCAGGCTTCAGGGACCTTCTGTCTCTATACTCCCTTCTTCCCAGTCCTGGGGTAACAAGCTGTTATGTAGGTTCTGTGGATCCTTCTGTTTTTGTGCTTGCATGACATACACTCTCTTGTTTGCGCCATCTTTCCAGGCCGTGGGTGCTAAAAGGAAAGACTACCCTTACTATCCTCTGAGATCAGACAGGTCCTGATAGCTCTGTGAGTTTCCTCTGGGAACGCAGCCCAGCGTCATTTGTTCCGCACTTAGGAGAAGTCCTTCCAAAGGTGAACACTTGGGAAGATTTACCTTAACTCCCTAGCTTCTGTGCCAGAGAGACCAAAACTGAGGTGGACCTCTAGATAAATGCCTTCCTGCTATTTGAAGAACCTTGCTAATGCCATTTCTCTGGGGCAAATGGCAGAAATATGTCCATATTTCAGGCTCTTGATGCTCGTCAGCAAAACCATGTGGAAATCCAACTAGAGCTCCGTGTTACTGTGGCCACCCTCTCCAAGCCTTACATCACTCACCTAGCAATTCCTTCTTTCTTAATTCAGCACAGCACTTCCCATGCTAGGCAAGTGGCATCAAATATCCTCACAATTCCCAACCATATGTAGTAGCTGTTGTCTTATTTTCATGTTGCTGTGGTGAAGCACCATGATCAAGACAACTCATAGAGGGGTTTACTTGGAACTTGCCATTTCAGAGGGTTAGAGTCCGTGACCGTCATGGCAGGGAGTATGGCAGCAGGCAGGCAGAGCACTGGAACAGTAGTTCCAAGCTCATATCTTGAGACACATCCACGAGGCAGAGAAAGAAACACTGGGGATGGCATCGGCTTATGAAATCTCAAGGCTCACCATTGGTGACACATTTTCTCCAACAAGATATACCTCCTAATCCTTCCCAACTGGGGGACTAAACAGTCAAACCAATAGGCTTATGGGGGCTCATCCTCATTCAAACCACCACACATGGTAACGCTCTTCATTAAAGGTAACAAGTGTGTCACTGATTTTCTATTTTGAAGTGATATTATTATTATTATTATTATTATTATTATTATTATTATTATTATCCTTCCATTCCTTGGAGGCAAGAAAGACCTTGGAGAAGCATTCTGTAAGGGAAAAGATTTCAAGAGCTAACACAAATCAGATTTGAAAGACGGTCTGCTTCTCCACTTACTAAAACAGATCAAAAGATCTCCTCCCCATTGAGGTCACGTGGTCATCGCCTGACTTGTGTGTAAAGGTACCAGAAAGAGCGAAACAGCACCAGAATTCTAGACTTCTAACCACTGTATATCCAGTAATAAAGCCTTGGGCTTGAAACGGCACATCTGTAGAGAGCTGAGCTATGTCCCAACAATACTATGTAGTTTGGGTGATAGTCCTGGGGTTGACAAAGATCATGTTTGTGTGTGTGTGTGTGTGTGTGTGGAAGTACTTACTAAATGGATATGTTTTACTATGTGACCTCCATGGGTAGGCACTACAATGCCCACTTGACTCTCATCTTGTTTAAACCAATCTACACAGGAGGTTCTATTGTTGCTATTTACTTAGAGCTAAGGAAACGGGGAGGAAGAGCCTAAGTGTCTTAGTCTTGATTACACAGACAGATAAACATGGAGCCAGAATTCAGATTTGGATCTTTATGACACGGTTCATTCCACAAATGCCTTGCTATTTTTGGAATTCTGGAGGAGACTCTTGGTTTTGGTTCTTTGTAATTTGGATAAAGTATGAAAAGGTGAATAAAGTAACTGAAATAGACCAACTGGAGAGAGAGAGAGAGAGAGAGAGAGAGAGAGAGAGAGAGAGAGACAGAGACAGAGAGACAGAGAGACAGAGAGTCAGAGAGATTGAATTGTAAAAGCCACAAAATGCTTTCCAAAGTCAATAGTTCCAGAACAGAGAAATATACTGACATGTCTGGATAAAGATGGAAAATCAAAGATGAGAATTATAGGGACAAGGTTGTTCTGCTTTTTAAAGTGAGAAGGCCCCATCACAGCAACAGCCGATGCCACTCCCGTCGGGCACACCAGGTCTCAGCAAGCTTGGCTGTGGGGACAGAAAACGCCGAATTCTGAATCTCAAAATTTCAGACTCCCAAGTCCATGACAGATTGTTTTTGTTTCCCTTTTACCATGCTGGAAATAACTGAAAAACAGAGACACACAACTGACCACTCACTGGCTTTCTTTTATTCCTTCAAGTTGTCTGAAGAATTGAATTCCGGAAAGAATTTGAAAATTGCAAATACCAGCCCTGACCACCCAGTTGCCAATGAAGAAGAAAAAAAATTATTCTTCAACCATATCAAAGGTGAAAGCAAGTCCAGAGAATAATTCCAGCAAAAAAAAAAAAAAATTGACAGAGAGGAAAACTTGACAGGTTGACAGCTAAGTTCAAAGGGAAGACAAGAGCAACTTTGCGTCTGACAGCTGTGGACAAGGTTACCACCCTTTCCCAAGTGTCTGGCTGCCGTTCAGGTTCCACATCTCACTTCATGCCTCCTTCCCACTGAAGAGAAAAGGAGATCAGACTTGCTTACCAGACATTCAGCTAAATTTATCCTTAAGGTGTCCATCCATGTCAGTATTTCGGTCATTATCCTGTCGCAGAAAAGATCTACCAGAATAGTAGAGATGGGCTCACTCTTCGGGTATCAGATGAGGCTGGTCATTTCGCGCCACTCGACAACACCAAAGCTTGATAGAACCTCAAAAGGGAGGCAGATTCCAAGCAGATTTAAATAGTTCGTGGATGACAGACGGGCTAGTCAGGAAGGAGGGGAAAAAAAAAAAGAGGTTCAATCAATTCCTCTCAAACCCAATTATGAGTGCTACATTAATTGAATTCCAATACATAATGAATAATATTTAGGGTAAATATGTCTCATTTAGTGATGAGGACATATTTGAACTAAAAAAAAAATAATTGTTTCAGCAATTTAACTAATTATCCGGGCTTGTCCATCTGGCTGGGCATTTTTGCTAAATCTCGCAACTGTAATCCGTCAGTGAGGAGTCCTCCCACATGGGGCTGGCTTCTCAGTCTGTAAATGAGGCAGAAGTTGCCTATCTTAAAATCTTTCATAGAAAATTTTTTAAATCACCCAGCTGAGTATGGATTTTATAGTCTTGAATGCTCAGTGATTCCCAAACAGATTATTCCTCAATATGGAAAGATTTGTCATTGAATCCCAAATGTTTGGGGACTCCAAGCATGCTGAATGAAAGTAGACGATGTCCCAAACTAATGCAGGTGTGGTGCTTTGTGTGGTGTGCTTTAACTCTCGCCCTGCATCTTTAGTTCGATGACACAATGAAAGCAACAAGTCTGGGGGCATTTCAGACCAGTTCCCTCTAGGCAGCAAACAAACGCCTTCCCCTTTTCTCGGATCTCACTTCCATATTTCCGGGTAGCACACCTGTAGTGTTTCCTAACGCGTCCATGTCTAGGCATTACCTGCAGATTCTGCATTCTGTCTGAGCCATCCACACGGGGTGTGTTGCTCAGTTCACAACAGCGCTCACAGTGAGAGCCCTCACATCCTGTGCTCACCCCCTTCACTCCCGGATCCCCTTGGGAGTCACTGCTGTTTCCAAGTCTCTGTTGCTCTGCTCAGATTCTGTTGCTTGTATCCTAGACCTTCTGGAAAGAAACTTAGACCTTATTTATCTGTGCTCTCCTGACAATCTCTCGTCACTGCGCCCTTCTGTGGAACTTTCCATTTTAGTCTTGGAATCTAATTATTACATCTTTTTTTCTTTCTCATTTATTCTTCTCTCATATATAACATCCCAACCCCAATTTCCCCTCCTTCCTCTCTTCCCAGTTCTCACCCACCTCCTCTCACCCATATCCACTCCTCTTCCATTTCCCTTCAGAAAAGAGCAGGCCTCCCAGGGATATCAACCAAACATGGCATAACAAGTAGCAATAAGATTGGGCCTGTGCCTTCATATCAAAGCTGGATGAGGCAACCTAGTAGGAGAAAAAGGGTCCCAAGAGCAGGCAAAAGAGTCAGAGACAGCTCCTGCTCCCACTGTTAGAAGTCCCACGGGAACAACAAGCTACATAAAGGTTACATATATGCAGATGATCTAGGTCTTATTACATTTTTTAATTTCCTTAAGTTACATCTCTCAGGAATATATATTTCCTTTTGATAGCCTCTAATATAATCTTACACCTCTGTGCATATTATGTTATTGTTGCTTGTCGTTTCCCCCTTTTTAACATTTCCTGGGGTTCTGGGTATTTTCTTGCTGTTGTTTTATTTTGTTTTATTTTTTGGTTCTTATCTCAGCTCTCTTTCTCTCAGACAATGAAGAAAAATATTTCTCTTTCAAACCAAAGGCAGTTCTCCAAGAGCTTCAACCATTTGGTCTCTTACTAACAGTTAGAAGCCTCCTTGTGCATGAAGGAAGTTGGTAGAGAGGACCACTTCACTGAAAGGTGCTGACATAGTCAGCATCTCCAGAAAGGAGTTCTCTGCTCTTTTTTTTCAGGGGTGGACAGAGAAATGCAGTCTGTGAGCTAAATCAGAGAACAGAAAATCTGAGCTTTAATAACTCCATTTTCCTCTTAAATAGAGGGTTTTTTTTTCTATTTTAAGGGAAAATAGGGATTACTGTGTACCAAGCACTCTGCAGGTACTTTCCTATTATTGGATGTTGCCACCAATCAAATTGTCTTCCACAATACTAATTTTTGTCTAATGAATAAGATTGATTCAAAATGTTCTACCATATATGATTTGAAAAGGTGGAAATGCCATGAAGCCTTCAAATGGAGAATTCTGCAGTGGCATAGGGCAAGGGGGCAGAAATAAGTAAAGCAGGAAAATCTCTGCATGCCTTGGCGTCCAAGCTAGTTAGAGAGTAACAGTGATGCTGTCCCAGAGCTGACAATGACAGAAAAGATGAGAACTGGGGCTACTGTGCCAGAGATGCTGGAGTTTAACAACACAGAATTTGCTAGGCTGTATTTGAGTGAGCCTAAGACCCAGCTACATGTCTTCCTAGCAACTCCAGCTCCAGTTACCATCTAACATGGAGTGTTCAATTGCCTCTCTGAATCTTGGTCCTGCTTACACCATTCTTGACTGAGACCAGTGGGTCTTTCTTTAGTGATAGGGTCCTGAGGAGGAAAGTCCAAAAGGATCAGAAATAAAGAAGAAAGGCTGAAGAGATGGCTCAGAGGTTAAGAACACTGGCTGCTCTTCCAAAGGGCCTGAGTTCAATTCCCAGCAATCACATAGTGGCTCACAACCATCTATAATGAGATCCAGTGCCCTCTTCTGGCCTGCAGCCATATAAGCAGGCAGAACACTGTATACATAATAAATAAATATATCTAAAAAAATAGAATCTGATTAAAAAAAAGAAATGAAATAGAAAAGGTGGACTCAAGAGGTCTTGCATAAGCTTTGTCTTATGCCAAGCAAACTTATTAAGAAGTTATAGTCCTATACTCATTTTTTAGGGGAGAAATGAAAAGAATTCAGCAAGAAGCTAATCAAGCAATGTTATACAAGAAGAACACATAATATCTCCAAGGCATCAGAGCCCAAAAACATAGTGGTAAGTCCAGTCTCCACAGGGGAGAAAGCCAAGTTCTTAGGAGCCAAAAAACCTTAACTCCTTTGAGGTCCTGGCCCCAGCTCCAGCCCAGACCTTGCCAAATCTGCCCCTCAGCAAGGACACCGAGCTAGGCGCCTTTGTCCTTTCATCAGGCCTCTGAAAAAGACTGAGATCAGCCTGGCTCTCACTATTTCTGGTGCCAAGTCAATTGGATACCATCCCAACACTTCACTTCACAAAGCATGCCAGACAAAAGTTCCTCTAGGAAGGGGTACAGAGCAGCGATGGAACAGAGGTGGGAAGGGGGCTACCGAGCACACTTGGACTTACAGAGAATAAGCAGAGACTGGATTTTAACTATACATGGTTTTGGATTATGCTTTGGGGTCTGTACCTCTACACTGGCCTTTAGTTTAGCTCTGTCCAATTTGTTAACCATACCTGCAGAATCTCTCCTGCCTCTTTCTAAAAATCTCATGGAAGTTTTTGTCTTAATCATGACTTCTATTGCTATGTCAAAACTTGGGGAGAAAGGGATTGTAACATGACCCGAGACCTTAGTAGTCTCCCAGACCTTTGCACTACTGACTCCATGAAAGTAGGATTCCGGCTGTATAACTCAGTAGGTAGACAGCACCACCTTCCAAAACTAAAACAAAGGCCTGATCCATCAAAGTACATAGTTCTGGGGAAGTCTCTAAATGCACTAACCTTGTTTTGTAGCTTCTATAGTTCCATTTCTGTCTAACTGTTCTTGTTAACTGAAGTATGTCAACCCAGAACATGATTCTTTTTCCTTAAAACCTCACCCTGAGAAATGTTTGGGGCTACACTGGGGTCCTAAACACCCAGGTAGTCAACAGCCATCTAATAAAGACTTTCTATTGGCTTAAGCCCGTGTCCCAGAGCCTACTCTGGTGAATATAGCACAACAGGTTTATCTTGGCTTACAACTCTCGGTTCACACTCCATCACCAAGGGAACTCAAGGCAGGAGCCTGGAGGCAGGAACTGAAGCAGAGACCAGAGAGGAACACTGCTTCCTGGTTTACTCTTCTTGGCTGGCTCAGCCTGGTTTCTTATATAATACAGGACCACCTGTCCAGGGCTGGCATTACCTACACTGGCCCATCCGCATTATTCATCAATCAAAGAACCGTCATACAGGCTTGCCCGCAGTCAATCTGATGAAGGCATTTTCTCAGTTGAGGCCTATCCCAGATGATTCTAGCTTGTGTCGAGTTGAAAAAAATAAATAAAAACAAAAACCCAACCAGCACAACTCTCTCAAACTCATGTTTTATTATTCTCTACCCTAAGGAATTGCAAGGCCATCACTTTATTACCAAGATTAAATCATAGTGAAACAGAACACCTGAACAGACCTGTAACAATATTGTCAGTAATAAAAAGTCTCCCATCAAGAAAATTACAAGGGCAGGCATCGCTGATGAGTTCTTACCAAACATATTAAGAGCTAATTCCAGTTCTCCTTAAGTTGTTAAAAAAATAAAATAAAACAGAGAGGGAGGCAGTCTTCCAAACATATTCCATGATGTCAGCAATACCCTAATCCTAAAACCAGATGAGGACATAAGAAAAAGAAAGAGGGGGGAGGGATGGAGGGAGAGAGGGAAGAAAAGCTAATAACCTTGATGGATATGGTTGAAAAAAAATCCCCAACTGAATATTAATATTAGCAAACTGACTTAAACATATATTTTCAAAAGTATTCCCTTAATCAGTGGGATTCACGGCAACACAAGGATAATTTAACATTCACAAATCTATAAATGTGATATGCCATAACCACAGAGTGAAAGACAAAAATGTGTGATCATTTCAATAGACACAGAAAAGGCACTTGATAAAATTCAGTATCCCTGTCAGGCGGGGCAGTGCACCTCTGTAGCTCCAACACTGGGGAAACTGGAGATCTAGGTGAGTCTGGGAAACAGCAAGACTGTGGTTTTTTTGGTGGTGATGGTGGTGGTGGTGGTGGTGGTGGTGGTGCTGCTGCTGCTGCTGCTGCTGCTGCTGCTGCTGCTGCTGCTGGTAGTGGTGATGTTGTTATTTTAAAAAGGATTGCCATCTGTAACAGAACAGTGTTTTCAGTACTGTGACATTCATCTTACCCTGTCTGCATGCATAAGAAGGACAGGGAAATTCTGACTGAGACATGTGTGGAAGAACTAGCTAAGGAACAAGGAAGGCAAGGACGGCTGCCTTCCAACATGAACAACGTCCCCACCGCACACATCCCTCCACCTCCCACAGCTGTGATGGCTGCACTTTCCAGTCCTCCTTATGAGATGATGCTTGTGGGACAAACAGCACAACAATGGGAGTGGGCTGCCATTAGTGAGAACCCCCACCTATCTCACGGTGGCACCTGCTCAGCCACAGTGAGCAGATGGCAGAAGAGGATGGAGGGTGGTCCCTTTAGTCTGTGTGTTGTGCCGTCTGTCCTACTCCATTGGTGTGATAACTAGGTGTGTCCTAACAATACGACAAGGGAAACCTGCGTCCACCTTCTATCAAAGAGAAACAAAGACTCTGTACTAGAGTGCTTGCCTGCCATATGCAAGGTGCTGCGTGAGGCAGACTCCTTTTAAAAGAGGGAAAGTACGGCGAAAATTGAACTATTCACTTGTGCTGTAAAATGTAAAAATAAAATTATCAATTCTTAAGTTTAAAAAAATATTTTTAGAATAATTTTTTAGTATTTTTTTCACAATAAAAAACACTTGCTAAGAAGTGGAGGGGGAAAAAAACCACTTGGTAAGTTAGGCATAGTAAGGATCACTTATGATAACACAACAGCTAACACACTCAATGAAAAAGCTACCAGTGTCCTCACTGCTGCCGGAAAGGAAGCTGGGAAGGCCACTTTCACCTCTTTTATTCACCACAGTATTGTAAGCTCTAGACAGATGTATTAGTCAGGGTTCTCTATAGGAACAGGCTAATGGAATAAATATACGTATATCTACATATATTTGGAATTTTTAATTTTTAGAATGGGCATACAGGCTGTGGTCCAGCTAGTTCAACAATGGCTGTCTACCATCATAGACAATGTAGAACATAGGTGTTCTGTCCATGAGGCTGGGTTTCTCAGTTGGTAGTTAGTACACACCAGAATCCTGAAAAACAAGGCTTTAGTGCCAGCAAAGAAATGGCAACCAAGCAAAGAAAAATAGCTTCCTTTTCCCATGTCCTTTATATAGGCTGCCCCCAGAAGGCGTGGCCCATGTTAAAAGGCGTATTATCTCACATCAAAAGATCTGGATTAACGGTGGGTCTCCCACTTCAATGATTTAATTAAGAAAAAACCCTCACAGGTGAGCCCAACTGCTTAGATTTTTGTTCATTCCAGGTGTACTCAAGTTGACAACCAAGACTAGGCACCACACAGAACAATTGAACAAAAAAGAAGAAATAGAGGGCATTCAATGACAAAAGAAGTCATAGTCACTGTGTGCAGACTATGAGTTTATATACAGAGTTTATATAATGGAGTTGAGTCCATTAGCCAGTTCCTGAGGCTTAATATTACTTGTAAATGCTTGGATGGTGGCTCAGGCTTATTATTAACTAGCTTTTACATTTAAATTAACTCATATTTCTTATCTATGCTTTGTCGTGTGGTTCATGACTTGTTATGTCATTTTCTACATGTCCTGCTTTCTTGGTATGTGACTGGCATCTCTTGACTCTACCCTTTCTCCTTCCCATCATCCTTAGTTTGTTCGCCCTGCCTATACTTCCTGACTAGATACTGGCCAATCAGCATTTTATTAAACCAATTAGGGTGAAAAAATATACAGTGTACAAGAGGACTAATCCACAGCACACTGGAATAGAGACCACACAGCTAATGCAAAAGAAAAGAAACTGGTAGTAAACATACACATGTCCATCCACTGGCTGAACAAACATGCTAAGGATGTGAACTGGAGCAAGGATATTCTTTTTAGTCATGTTGCTGGGAAAACAGGATTCCATAGAAAGTGGAAAGAAATGGTTCCAATCTCTCACCAATAACAAAAGTCTACTCAGAATGGACCAAAGCAGCAGTTCTCATTTGTGGAGCATGGTCCCTTTGGCAAGCTTCTATCTCCAAAAATATTTACATTACGATTCATAACAGTAACAAAATTACAGTTCTGAAGTAGCAACTAAAATAATTTTATGGTTGGGGATCAACACAACATGAGGAATTGTATTAAAGGGTCACAGCATTAGGAAGGTTGAGAACCACTGGACAAATGATATATCAGGAGAATTCTGGGAAAATGAAAGTCTCGGTTGATAGTCACCAACCAGATGCAGAGGAAACAAGATGATAATGCCTCACTAATAAAATGTAAAGCTACATGGCTAACCTAGACAAGAATTATGGGTTAATTTAAGTTGTAAGAGCTAGTTAATAATAAGCCTGAGCTAATAGGCCAAACAGTTTATAATTAATATAAGCCTCTGTGTGTTTTATTGGGACTGAATGGCTGTTGGACTGGGTGGAACAGAAATTTCTGTCCACATTTTTTTCAGTCAATATATTCTGATCCTGGTTTCTCCTCCCTTATCCTCTCTTAGATTCTCCCCCATCTTTCCACACCATTATTTCTTTTTTAGAAAATGAACAAGCAAAAAAAAAAAAAAAAACAGACCACAATAAAGGGGGATATAAGAAACACATAGACACAGAAAGACTCAAAACCCATAAAAACACAAAGTGAGAAACTATCATAAACAAGGGAAAAAACAATAAGATTAAAAATTGTTGAAACAAAGTAATAGAAAGCAAATAAACAAACAAAAACATTCTAAAATTACATTGAATTTGTACTGCTGGGCAGGGGGCCTCCCTTAAATGTGGTTCATATAGCCAGTAAGAAATACTAGAGAAAACTAAAATTCCCTTTGCAAGCAATTGACAATTGGAGATAGCTTCTTGGTTAGGGATTGGAGCTCATGTTCACTTCTCCCTTTCAGAACTGGGACTCCATCTGGCTTAAACCTACACAGACATTGTGTATACTATCGTAGGCTCTGTGAGTTCATATATGTATCAGTCCTGTTGTATCTAGGAGACACTATTTTCTTGGTGTCCTCCATCCCCTCTGGCTCTTGTAATCTTTCTGTAATCTCTTCCACATAGTTCCCTGAACCCTGAAAGAGGGGTGAGATGAAGAATCCCATTTAGGACTGAGTGTTCCAAGGTCTTTCACTCTCTGCACATTGTCCAGTTGTAGGTCTCTGTTTCAATTCCTGTCTACTATGAGAGGAAGCTTCTCCAATGATAGCTGAACAAAATACTGATCTATGGGATAACAATATACCATTAGGAGTCATTTTATTGCTATGTTCCTTTAGCAGAACAATAATAGTTGGTTTTCCNTGGAAATGACAAAGGAATAAGCAATAAAATGAGATGACAAATTATGATACTGAGAGGGACAAGAGGTGGCTAGAAAAATGACATGTCCATATTAGGGCCCCTGGTACGCAGCAACAA
Organism: Alexandromys fortis; assembly: GCF_014885135.2. Classification (NCBI taxonomy): domain Eukaryota; kingdom Metazoa; phylum Chordata; class Mammalia; order Rodentia; family Cricetidae; genus Alexandromys; species Alexandromys fortis. The sequence goes on from NW_026067996.1 coordinate 3,508,465, forward strand.
CACTATGGCTCCAAGTCACTACTACACTTATGGCTACTGAAGGACTTGTAGGGAAAAATCATTTTGATCTTGAGAACATCAGTCTGTAGTTCAAGTACAACAACTGAGCAGCATGGCGTAGAATCAGAATGAGAACTAGATTAGAAGGAGGTGGATTCTTATCAGAGCTGACCTGATAAGATATATAGATTTGTATGTATGGATATAGATAAAGATGTAGGTAGCCTTGTCCGCTATGTTCAGCGAGACCAGTTTTGACCCAGGCTTTTTCAGACCCAGGCCAGCTGGCCTTGGTGAGTTCCCGATAGGACATCCCCATTGTCTGTAGTCTCAGGTTCTTGTCCATCTGTATAGTATCAGACACGGGTCCCACCTCATGGAGTGGGCCTTAAATCTAATCATATAGTGGTTGGTTACTCCCACAACATTTGTTTCACTATTGAACCAGAATATCATATAGGCATGTCACTATTGTAGCTGAGTTTGTAGCTAGGGTTAGGTTTACCTTTCTCCTCTGGCAGTGTACAGAATAACTTCTAGTACCACAAACACTAGTCAGTAGGAATGAAGGCTCTAAGTAGGCACCAGCTCAACTTTTTCAAGTTCAATAAGTCATTGAACATGGAAATGGTCTTCGGCAATAGGGCCTTACCATCAGTTGTGGAGAGCAACATAAAACCAAGAAAATAGTCTGAGTTGTTTGAGGGTTTCCATGGGACTCCATTGGTCAACAACTCAATTTGATGTAACCCATTCCTAGAGCTAGAGATTTTACTTGATAGTGAAGGATGTTTACTTGGGGCTTTGTCTTTCCCATAACTTGATAACTCCATTTAGATTTCTTTTGTATATGTACACATTTTAGAAAGCTTCTATTGCAGTAGGTTTCCATATGACCCTTCAAATGGTCCTTACAAGTGTTAGCTTGCACATATCTTGCACTGTATAATGTAAACATATACATAAATAGAAAAAAAAATTTGTAAAGCTATATACCAACGTTCTTATTAAAGGTTAGTAGAAGTTTCCTCTAGTAAGTCTGGAAAGGTGACTCAGAGGGGTAAAAGCACTTGCTAAGCAATAGCCAATGGCAGTTTGAATCTTAGCATCTAATAATAAACCAGGCATTCCTTATATATCCGTTATACCAGCTCCATGGAGGATCATGCTGGCTGAATAAAACAAAGGTTTCAGTTCAGGGAGAGACCCAGCCTCAAAGAAATGGGCAGGGGATGACAATGGACACAAATGCTCTCTTCTGGCCTCTGTGCATGCACAAGGATGTACAGCACGTGGGCATGAACTCACACATATACACAAGCATATATAGACACACAAAAACACACACATACACACTAAATAATCAAATGCATAACAAGTTGTCTTGAGAAAGTGCTGTTAGAAACTTTGTATTTTTAATTGTTTACAGAGACATATCAGTCAAATAATGATGAAACAGAAATAAAACTACTTCCAGTTAAGAAAAGAAAAGCACATTTAGTATGTGCAAGATGAGTAATGAGCATTAAAAACCCAGGTATAAATTTTAAGGAAAAAAAGACAATTAAAATAGAGAGGGAAATAAATCATAACCTTAAGAACTCATTAGATGGAAGTTATTGCATACATTCCCATAGTCCCCACAATAACAAAACCATCACTGTGCATTCCGCAGCAGGAAGAACTACATCTGGCAGTGATCTCAGCACCTGAGCCCAGAAGGATGGGACTCGGGCTGCGGAGTCCACACGGTACGGAATCGCATCCATACTGAGGACATGGGTGGTTCTAATTCCCTTCCCTGTTGAGGTCTCCGTGGATGTTTCTACGTCTTCTCCTGTATTAATCTAGCTCAGGCCACTTTCCTCTGAAAACATGTTTAAAAAGTCATATAAATTAGACAATTTGTCCAGTACTGTAGAAAAATGCTGATTGTGCTTGCAGCCCCACATCCAGGAAAGGCGAGAATCAAGGCTCACCTCTCCCTGCTGCCATTTTTCACCCACCCAGTCACGTCATTCCCTTCAGTCTCTGAAGTTGACAGCACCCCTAGAGAGACTAGGAAGTGTAAGAAGAAACTGTCTCAAAGAAGAAGAAGAAGAAGAAGAAGAAGAAGAAGAAGAAGAAGAAGAAGAAGAAGAAGAAGAAGAAGAAGAAGAAGAAGAGTGAAAATGAATAGGCTATAAATCAAACAAAGGAAGGCATTTCCTATAGTCTTCATCTTTTTTCTGATGTTATAATCATAAAACAATCATTGTGGAATGATGTTAGTAAAATGCTACTTTTAGATGTTGCTTAATCAGCAACGAGTGACTAGGCTATTTGGACAAACTCCACACATAAAGTAGAAAAAGTTAATGCTAAGTGTATTCTCAATCCTTTTAACCCATCAGAAAGCAGACAAGACAATTTAAACAATATATCAAATAAACACTAAGTAGGTGACTCAAATGGGAAACTTCTGTGTTGCTTTAGCTCAAAGGCATCGACTAATCTGGGAGAAACAGGTCTGCTTGTGACATCAAGGGACACTAGAAAACAGAAACTGAATCAAGACTTTGTGGGTAGTAGAATTCCCACACTACTAACCTGGCCATCACCAAGGAAAAAATAAACCCTGGTATACCATCCACTCACTGCCTGCCACCCGGTGGACTACAGAAGAGGTAACTCATCCCTGAGCAGAGTGGAAGAAAAGATAGAAGTCTGTGAACCCTGGGCAAGCAATCACAAGGATTCATGGATTCATGTCATTGACTGTAACACACTCAAGTGATGAAAACCTGTAATATCAACTTAAAATAGCTAATTAGAAATAAAGAATATGCATGAGTGTGTGCACATATGCATGCACATACACACACCTATGAGTTGTTGATACTGGGAGTTTTAAGAAAAGAAATACACTCTAAGGAAAACCAGAAGAAATAAGAGAGTCTGATAATATGAGACATTTTAATAATCAGAAGTACATTACTTTTAAAAAACTGTCCTTCTATGTCTTTAAACATATAAAATATAAATTTTATTATCTCTCCCTGTATTTCCTTCTCTAAAGATCAACTGAACAAGCCATATGGAAACTTACCATTGTAGACTCTACTTAAAATATTTACATGTATAAGAGGAGTTTAAATAAAGTTACCATATAATAGGACAAACAATACCAAAACTCAACATTATATGCTATCAAATAAAACTGGGACTGGATTACATATTCTTCAGTTGTAGTCCAATAGGGTTTCATATGAACCCCAAACATTACAAGCTATTGTCAGTACTACTGGTTACCTTCTACAACTTCATAGTAAGATTCTGTTGCTAAAAATAGTACCACATATTCATGTCACAAAACAAGGAGAAATTTAGCTGGTATTCGACAGAATCTTTGCCTCTACTGACAAGTGTTCACGCCTCTTCAAAGTGCTAACCAGGCTACCAGAGGAGAAAGGCAATTGCCAGTCTTGCCCAGTTATGAACCTGTGAATTACAATACTGACTGGTTGGCGAGATATGTCTGCTGGAGCATAAAAGTTATGGGAGTGATAAACCACTTTTAAAAATTGGATTTAAGGTCCACTCCACAAGATGGAACCCATACCTGATGGTGTTGCTTATATCAAGTGCCTGAAGCTTGATAGATCATGGGCTCCAGGAGAACACCTACTACTATTATTCTGCTCCATGAACATAATAATAACAATAATAATAATAACAATAATAATAATAAAACAAGTCCTCGTGACACATTGCTATACCCATAGATCAATACATTGCTCTACTCTCATCAGAGAAGCATCTTCTTGCAGTAGGTGGACACTGACACAGACAATGTACAAACAATAAGAAACTTGGGAATTCTCAGTCCTAAACAGGATGTATGTATCATGCCCCTCCCCTCAAGGCTCAGATATTCAGAAGAGGGGGTGGGAAGATTATAAGAGCCAGAGGTGGTGCTGGGCAGAAAGGAAACAGCATTTTCTGAACCTAACGGGGCAGGGGCACATATAAACTCAGATGCTGTGACAGCATGCACAGATCAGGAGCTCAAGCCAGACCAAACCCCAGCATGGAGGACGGAAAATGGCACCGTCTCATCCCTACTCAAGAAATGGTTGCCATTGATAGCTGCCATTGATAGAGGGAAAATCAGTTTCTGGGGTAGAGGGGCTCTGGGTTTATCAACCACATCCTAGGGCAGGCCCCATGCTCAGGAGTCAGCCAACACAATTTTGTAGCAACATATCATTTGTATTTTAATAAATAAAACATGCCTGAAGATCAGAGAGTAAAACAGCCCCATTGGTCAGCTTTATAGACCAGGCAGTGGTAACACACACCTTTAATCCCAGTAGCCACACTAGTTTCCCTAGAAACCAGGTTGCACATGCCTTTAATCCCAGTTCTAGAGAGAAATATAAGATGGGAGGAGACAGCTCTCAGACACGGTCTCATTCTGAGATTCCGGGAGGCAGGACCGCCATTTTCGACTGAGGTCAAGGTAAGAGCCAGTGGCTGGATGCTTAGCCTTTTGGATCTTCAGGTTTCTCACTCTGAGTTTTTATTAATTGCGCTTCACAAACTGGACTCCATTTTTTGTTAACATTGTTTGCTTGCTCATTTCTTGAAAGAGAGAGAACATGAAGTTGACTGGATAGGAGGAAGGGAAAATCTGGGAGGAGTTGAGGAAAGGGAAAGAATAAGACCAAAATATATTATATGAAAATCTCATAGAATATATATATATATATAAAGTCAAGTTCACATTCTCTGGAGAGAGGGGAGAGAAAGAGAGAGAGAGAGAGAGAGAGAGAGAGAGAGAGAGAGAGAGAGAGAAATGAAAGTTAACTATGGAAAACTGTATAAAATGTTATTATTTTGAAACAAAACTGTATTTCCACAAATAAAAAATACAAAACCAAATACTTTGCCGGGTGGTGGTGGCACACGCCTTTAATCTCAGGCGGGTGGATCTCTGTGAGTTCAAGGCCAGCCTGGTCTACAAGAACTAGTTCCAGGACAGGCTCTAATGCTACAGACAAACCCTGTGTCTCAAAACACAAACAAACAAACAAAAGCCCACTTTAAACATAATTCCAGATTGTGCAGCTGGTTAAATGAAAACCAGGACAGAGAATGTGAACTTGACTTTATCCGGAACACAGAACAAACACCTGAAGAAGACAAGGAGGGAGGCAGATGAGGAGAGATGCTCTAAGACACGTTCTTACATTTTAAAATAGGCATTAAAAGTGAACAGGGGAGCCGGGCCGTGGTGGCGCACGCCTTTAATCCCAGCACTCGGGAGGCAGAGGCAGGCGGATCTCTGTGAGTTTGAGACCAGCCTGGTCTACAGAGCTAATTCCAGGACAGGCTCCAAAGCCACAGAGAAACCCTGTCTCGAAACCCCCCCCCCCAAAAAAAGTGAACAGGGGACAGATATTTGAGAGATCGAGGGGCAGAGAATTTTCCATAATTATTGACAGATATCAGTCCACAGAAATGAAACTGAAGCAAGAAATTGAAAACAATCCTAACCTAGACATAGCACATCAAAACTACATGAAAATAAAGTCAGGCAAACTGCAGAGTAGATCTGTTTTCTAAAGGGAAAGCACATCGCAGCAGCGAAATGGACTCCCGATGCCCCAGCTGTGACAACAGAAAGAAAACAACGGTAGGTACACGTACTTGCTCACCTAGTACGAAAAACCTCTTGCCTAGAACTTTAAATCTCCCTCTCGCCTTAATCTTCCAACAACAGGAGTGAAATATAGACAGTTGTAGATAAATAAAAAATAAGACTGCTCACAAAATCAAGTTCTAAATTCAGGACCTTGAACAACAGACAGGAGTCTCTTTAGAAAGATAAATCCTCAGCAATGGATGAAAAGCCAAGAATGGACAAAAACAGAATTAAGAAGCATCCTCTCTCAGAAGTTTAAAAGCAAGCACAGCTTAGGTTCTGTAAATAAAGTGAGATGAATTTCAAATCTTTTACTTCAAATCGTGTGTATGACTTTTGCACAGGGAGTCTGCGTCTCCTCGGCTGGACTAGAGAAGGAAATGACTCCACCCATGTCCAGCTTTATGAACCAAAAAGCATATAGAGGTTACTTACAGGGACAAGGGTGACTTGGGCAGCTGCAACCCAACCTTGGGAAACTCCAACCCACCATGAGTGTTGACTCATGGCGCTGTATTACTAGAATTCCCCATGCTTAGTGCGGACTCAACCGCCTGTGTATTCCAGCTCCTTTTGAAATTACAGCTTCATGTTGCCATCTACAGATGTGTTGGTCAGGATTCATAGCCATCCCAGAGCAGATTTATAGGCAGGCAGGGTGCTGGAGGGAGCGAGTCCATGGAACCTCAGACTGTGTGAATGGTCCTGTCCCGCCCGGGGCTTGTGTGGGTAATCACAGCTGCTCTCACTACAGAGAGCCATAGGCATGCCATGCAAGAGGACAGAGTTTTAAATTTTAGTCTCAAAATGTATTTTCTGTTACTAATAACCTCAACCTTCAAGTTGAATGTTGAAATTACTGTTTTAATAAGGATTGATTGCAGAACACTGTACCAAACATCAGAGGTTTTAAAAAGATGTTACCATGAAATATTTGCTAAGAGTTCTCTTAGGATGACAAGTATTATATCAGGAAAGTATTATGTAAAGAAAGACCTGATGTCTAACTTCACATTGTTCTCTGTGATACCTGAAATGTCTTTTACAAGCTCTTTCCGAAATTCATTTTCTCTACTTAGAGAATGAGGAAATGAGAACCAACCTCCTATGGCTGTGAGATTCAAGATGGTGGACATGCCTCATGGTGGTGCAGACTTGTGACCCCATCATTTAGGAGGCTGAAGTAGGAGAAGCCATGTTAGAAGCCAGCCATGGTGATGTCAGCATACACAAAACCCATGGATTGTCAGTGATGTTCCATAGATGCCCAGTGAATCTAAGGAAATGTAAACATGCTTGTCTTGTCTAATGAAATCATTTTAATGCATTGTGACAAAGCAGCCTGCAGGGAATGTTTCAAATATTAAATTCATTTTGAATGTATACAATCTTCCAACTAAGTGCTAAGATTTATCCTCATGTTTTAAGCATGGTCATTGAATAGTGCTTGTATACCAGTGTTAGCCCCATGCTCAAGGGTGTGTGCACCCTTTGATCTTCCTTATAAGACCTCAACTTCATTTGCTGCGGCAATATGTGGAATCGATGCTTTATCTCCCAAACCACGGCAAGCTAAATACATCCCTGTGGCATAAACCTAGTCACACAATCCTTCCAGGGAGCTCTTTGGGTTTTCTGGCCAGCCACCTCCTTCCTACCTGGGAAGAAAGCACAGTTCTGTAGAGCATGAGAGCAAAGTAGTATAAAAACTGAACACGGCTATGCAGACCCAGAAAACCAGGCCCTGAAGAACGTGGGGGAAAGATGTTTTCTTCAGTGAAATTGACACTGATTCGGTGCCCATGAACCTGTGAGCAACCCTAATTAAAGACATTGGCTCAAAAAAAAAAAAATAAGAGGAAGGAAGATGAAAAATAACTGAGAAAGGAGGAACTGGGGGAGGAGAGGGTTACAAGAGGCAGGAATGGAATGACTATGGCCAAAATGCATTACATACAGTTCAAAATTTCATAACAAAATCCATGATTCTGTATACTCAATATATGCTAATAGAAACTTAATAAACAAAGGAAGTCTTGCTGTTACTGAATTGCCATGTGGCCCTGCACCGTCTGTTCCTTGATCACTTCTGTTTGAATGGCAAACCCACCAGCTAATCACTTCAGTTTTGCAGAATAATGTTGCTGTGTTATATGCCGTATTGCTTGGGATTCTGGGGAAGATGAGATCAGCTGAAGACAGTCATCTGTGGAAGCAGAAAGAGTTATGAAGAGATACACCGTAAGGAAGCTAAATCCCAGTGTCTGTCATTGGCACATACCTGAAGACTGAGAACCAGAAAATCTGAAGTGTCACTTCTAGTCAGGAAGCCGGCAGGGTTGAGACCCCGAAAAAGATAAGGTTTTAGTTTGAATTCCAGAGAAAAAAAGAGACTATGTGTGAAAAGGGTATAGTATCACACACCTATAATCGTCATACTCAAGAGGTGGAGGCATAGCACAAAGCCAGTAGAGAAGGCAACACCAAGCTGCTTTGCAACAATTACCCGAATGACATTAATCCTAGCCACAGAGGGTTTGCACTATAAGCGTGTTCCCATTTACCAGATTTATCTTTCTCCTAGCAATGGGTAGGCATCCTTAAACTACTCCCAAGACTCGCTTCTCTTCAAGGAAAAGAGATCTAAGGAATAAAATAGGGTCTAGGAGTATTAAACAATACTACTTCATCGTGTTAAACTAAGCACAGTTCCTGGGTCTTCAAGAGAACTGAGAAAATATATTTAATGAAATAATATCACCAAGGTGCACAGGATACGAATCCCAGGGGGTCTTGTCAATACCACTGTTCCTCCTGAGACCCTCAGCATCTCCCCACACCTTCCACGTCACGGCTTGCAGCCAGTCTTGTATCAATCCACTCCCTAAAGAGGCTATCTTCACCATTAAGCTTCTGTATATAGAGAATACATTTCATCAAAATTATTTTTATTTCCATTTCTACTCCATGTTTTCTCAAAAGCATTCAATGAAGCTGCTATGCAGTAGGTCACAGAAACACCAATGAGCTATACTAATGGTCAACTCTGCTAGAAGGAAAACCACTCATATCGAGGTTTGATTTAAAAAAAATATCATTCCTATGACATACATGAGATCCTAATGTAATGATGACCCTTGAAAGGGGAGCTTTTCAGGAAATTCTCTAGAATTTTTTTTATCAGCTCAGCAGGTACCGAAGAGTAAATAGCTACTCAAATCATATGCTAAACATGGACATCAGCCCTAATATCCAAGTGATCATTTTTTTGCATGCAAGATTTTAAATTCTAAGCACATTCATGTTACAAGATATTAAAGGCTTTGAACAGTCACTCTATGAATTATAGCTATGTCCTGCCTGGGAAGCCAGTGAGTAATTCTTTGCACATCAAAAGATATTGCATACAAATTCTTCGTCTCTCTCATTGTTAATGTTGGCCTTGGTTGATCCTTCATCAAAGACTAGTATAATATCTTTTTAAATGACCTTTTCTTGCCTTGCACAACATTTGCAGACCAGGTATTCGGAAGAACCTTTTCAAGTTTCTGGGAAGAGCTGCAGCATGTTTTAAGTGTTCATTCTCTCCATCCTAGGGAGACACAATACACACATTTTCAAAAGCCTCCCAAAGCGTCTCAACTACAACAGAATTCTTAGAGAGCCTAGAGGTACCAAGTTCTTCCAGCCCAGATGCTCCGGGTCTGAATTATTTATTTTTTACCCAGAAAGTAACCCGCTCAGTGGGATCTTCCCTCTTTAAGCACTGACTGTCCTTCCAGTTGCTGTCGTGTTGATAAACCTCATTGCCAGCTCCCCACTACTCAGCAGCGGCAGCAGGACACCCCACAGTGCTCAGTAGCTTGGAAATTCTCCACCTTTCACTCTGCCTGTCTCCTCTACTCATCTGCTATCTCCCCAACAATCTGCCTGCCCACATCCAACCAAGCAAAATAACAAAATACTCCCAAGCAGATAATTTATAAACATCTATATGACTGTGTTATTCAGTTCTAAAGCTGGGATGCTCGAGACCAGTGTGCTAGTACATTCGGCGTCTGGTAACAGCTCTCCCCTCATAGATGGTGAACTCTATCTGCATCATCAAAAGCTGAAAGAGACAAAGAGATTCTTGGTTCCTAGGGTGCTAGCAATCGGGTCACATGTGATACCTTCAACCCTCTCATGACATCACTGAACTGGGGAGGGCATTCTGGGCACAAAGCTATTCAGACCATGGCGTCCCCTATGTGTTTGACCATCTGTCTTCATGTCCTGCCCCCTACTTCTCTGCCACTGTGTGCATACACAAATCTCCGTTGCTCTCTCTGTTCATCTGTCTCTATGTTCTTCTCTGTCTATTTCTCTCCTTCATTTCTCTGTTTTGCTCTAGATGTTATTTATGGTCAGTATATAAAAAGTTCCCCTAAAATTCACATGCTAAAGCCTTGGTCCCTACTGGTCCCTACTGCAGTCTTTAAAGACGAGGCATAGGGGAAGCGATTGGGTCCAGAGGGCTCTAGCCTAATCAGTGGATTGGTCCATTGATGGATTCATAATTTACTGCCATTACTGGGGGGTATTGGAAGCTAGACAGTAAAGCATAGTTGGAGGAAATAGGTCACTAGAGGTTTATCATTGAGGAAGATGCCTGGTTCCAGTCCCTCCATTCCAGTCTGTACCACCTGGCCACCATAATGTCAGTTACTTTGCTTGATCACAGGCTGTCCATCATGCTGCTCTGACTGAGAATGCAGAAGTGCAGAAGCAGCTGTGCATAGTGACCATGGGCTAAAATCTCTGAAATTGTGAAAGAAATCCCTTCTCCCTTAAATTGTCTTCTTGGATATTTTATTACAGTGATGAAAAGGTAACACATTGTCCCTCTGAAGCTCAATTTTCCCTCCTCCCCCTCCCACCTACACTGTCCTTGCTGTTTTACCTTTATGGGGGATGGAGAGATTAGCCCCTCTAGGCTGTTTCATGTCTCCCACAATACACAATGGGAAGTTCTACCTGCAGAGACATTAAAAATATTATTAGAAAATAAAATTCCAATGCAAAATCAAATCAGTTCCTCTTTATCCTTTACATAAGGATCCCCAACATGTGATGAAGGCTCCATTTCATTTCTTAGGCAAGTGACTCAGAATATCTAAACAGTGACACTCATGTCCACAGGCACGGCTATCACTAGGTCCAGGTGGATTTAGCTATGCATTTTATGGTTTCCACTATTATTCTGAGGTTTATTTAATTCAAGGTTGTATACATATATGTGTGTGTGTATATATATATATAATACACACAGAGAGACACACACACATATTGCATGGTTATCCACAGTCTACTTCTGGCCTACTCGGGAATCTCTTGAAACTATAAAATTTCCTGCATCTGTGCAGTTTTTAGAAGGAAAGCCCATAGGTTCCACAAAGATTCTCAAAATGAGCCAGGGAGGAGGAAGGGTAGTGATGCATACACAAAACTCAAGCACTTGGGAGGCGGAGAAGCTACCTCAAGATACAAACAAATGCAAAAAATATTCCCAAGAGAATCCTTTACATACACCGACACACACACACTGACACACACACACACCGACACACACACACACACATCAACACACATACACACACCCTGGGAGATGGGGAGATGACTCTGCCATTAAGAGGGCTGAGTTCTATTCCTGCACCCATGTCAGGCATCTCACAACTGCCTACAATCACAATTAAGAAGGATCCAACACCCCTAGCTCTAAGAGCACCTTCCCTCACATTTGACTGTGTTCACACACACTCTTAAAAAAATAAATAGAGGCTGACAAATCTCTGCAAGGCCAATGCCAGCCTGGTTTACATAGTGACTTCTAGGCCAAGCCAGCAAGAAATGCATAGCGAGACGTGGTCTCAAAAATAATAGCAATAATACAAATAATAAATGATAATATTAAATGGTGTGGGAGGTCCTTCTATGTGTTGCTTTTATTGGTTAATGAGTCCTTGACATAGTGGCCATCTTCAAGAAAGTATAAAATAATTGAAAAGATTTTCCTTGTCGCCAGTGTGCGTGCTGCCGGCTGAGGGATGCTGACAGTTGCATATCAACATCCCTTGAAGATCACAAAGGCGTTCTCACAGGCTGCTCTAGAGGCTGACGCTCTTCCAGCAGGGAGCTATTTCATTTGGCACTGTCATTATTTTCAATCATCTCGGTGACAATGGGGAACTGTTTCTGACACCACCCAGAGATCTCTCACCTCTGTGCTCTTACCCCTCCTGAATATTAGCACAGCAATTTTCCCCTATCAATCCCTGAAGCCGCTGCTCGCTGGAGAGGATAAAGTCACGATGCATTTAGCAAGTAGCTCTTTCTGTCTCTACAATGAGTCCACAGAGAAGTTGTGCTGGGGCCTGGGGGAGGGGTGGGGGAGGGCTGCAGCTGTCTTTTGTCCTGCTTCTCAATGCAGGAATTTGTAAATTGCCTTCAACAACTTGCCAAAAAATGAAAACTACAGAAGATGGTCAGTTTTTAATGTAGACACTTGACTTTAAATAAAATTACCATTTCATTTCTAAAGCATATTTTGGAAGGAATAACTACTTAGGAAATGGGTATATGGATGAAAACTAAAAGCAAAAAAAAAATAAAAAAATAAAAAATAAATAAAAATAAACAGGTTTCCTAGCAGACCACTGACTTCAGAAGGCCAAGGGTAGAACATTCCATTTGGAAATTTCACAATGTCCAAACTGGAGTGTCTTAAACCTTCAGGATTCCCCAAGCTGTAGTGCCAAACTCATTCCCACCATCTTATCCCCAGAGTTCCTGACCAGCTGGGCCACCCCCTTCCTTCTTCCTTGAATTCAATACTCCAATAGCCCTCTGTATACTTGGTACTGTGACAAGCTTCACAAATGTCACCTTAGCCCCACGTGTAATGGTAAAAGTAAAATACTGCAGATCCCCAAGTGTCTGCAGTGGGCGGTGGACCATGAGACCACACTGCAGGTCTCCACAGGCAGCAGGCAATAGATCTCAAGAGCAGCCAGTCCCAGGCAAGGATGGAGCAGTTCTTCCAAGTGACTGCAGTGGGCCACAAGGGGCAGCAAGTCCCAGGCAGGGAGCAGCGAGGTGGGTGAGAGACCTCAATGGGGCAGCCAGTCCCACGAAGAGAGACAACAGATGGATGGGCATGCCACAAAACCAAGCTGCAGGTCTCCAAAGGTGGCTGGTCCCAGGCAGGGAACCATGCAGCAGGCAAGAGACAGAGACATGGATAGACACACCATGCAGAGTGAGGTTGGATATTTATTTAGTAGGTTATAGAAGGGAAGGGGAGAAAAAGGAAGAATAGAGAGAGGCAGAGAGAGAGAAACAGAGAAACAGAAGGGGGAAGGGGAAAAGTGGGGAGACAGAAGCTGCCTCTTGGAGAGGGAGACAGAAAGGGAGGGACTCAGACTGGAAGCTGAAGGTTAGCTTGCCTTCATGGACAGGGGAAGGGAGTGGGTGTGGCTTGTCTCTTAAAGGGACAAAGCAGACCATTACACCAAACACATGATGACCACATCTTTATGTATCCTATGCCCCTAAGTGATGCCTTCCACAAATAAATGTCAAAGATATCACTTTTGTGGTTCTGTTACATAGTATAAAACCCAGCATTGCTAGTGGGTTCATCTGTTGTTTTTCTCACCATTACCCCCTTTACTCTCTAAGGAAAATAAATGAGGTACAACCAATAACTGACAAGAGCTTGGAATGGGTGAGAACATGGCCCTGGTCCACACCAACATTAAAGCCTGGTGGGACTCCTCCCCCACAGAAACTACAAGGTAATCCATATGCTATGTTAAGCTGCCATTCTTTACACAGCAAAGAAGAGTAAGGTAGCTTAGACCATGCTGTCTTTCTAGAGTGTTCTATTTCCTTTTTACAGACAGAGACAGAGACCCATATTGGAGCCCCGGACAGAAATCTCAAGGTCCAAATTAGGAGCAGAAGGAGAGAGAGCACGAGCAAGGAACTCAGGACCTCGAGGGGTGCACCCACACACTGAGACAATGGGGGTGTTCTATCGGGAACTCACCAAGGCCGGCTGGCCTGTGTCTGAAAAAGCCTGGGATAAAACCAGACCCGCTGAACATAGCGGACAATGAGGACTACTGAGAACTCAAGAACAATGGCAATGGGTTTTTGATCCTACTGCACGTACTGGATTTGTGGGAGCCTAGGCAGTTTGGATGCTCACCTTACTAGACCTGGATGGAGGTGGGTGGTCCTTGGACTTCCCACAGGGCAGGGAACCATGATTGCTCTTTGGGCTGACAAGGGAGGGGGACTTGATTGGGGGAGGGGGAGGGAAATGGGAGGCGGTGGCGGGGAAGAGACAGAAATCTTTAATAAATAAATAAATAAATAGATAATAATTAAAAAAAAAAAAAGAAATTTTGCCCCTTTGTGAAGAATCACATCTCAATTCTCTCTGTCATTTTATCACCTAAAAGCTGGCAGTTTCTCCAAGGGCTCCGAGGCAGTTGGACTGCCGCCTTCTTAGTGACCCCCTTTACAAGGTATCTCGGATCTCTGCATGCTGCGGCAAAGGCCACTACGGCTTTCCTTGTGCACATTAATAGTCTCCTCCTTCGGGAGGAAACTTCCTTCCTAACCTTCCCTGGACCCATCATATCTCTGTCTACCTCTAGTCTCTCCTGCTATTCCCACAGAGAAGGTCAGCCTGAAGTCCCTGTGCTCTAGTGAGATGGTCTGGTTTCCTTTTCTTTTGAATCTGTTTAATTTCCCCAGCCAAACCAGAGCCATAGAGAAGACAGGAGCCTGATGCCCAGTCACCCCATCAGCCTGAACACCTCTCCAATCAGCTGAAGGAGGCCCTCACCGTCTGCCTACCAGTGCAAACAGCTGTGCAGCCAGCGGCTCTCAGGCTCCTGGCTGACTCTGAAAAATCTCTATGCTCAGAGGTACCAAAAGGTGGACACACATTTGAGTTCATCTCCGAACCAAAACAGATCTACGTCATGGGAAATGTGGATTAAAACAGTGTGTGTGTGGGGGGGGGGGGATTATTACTTTATTAACTATTTACAAAGAGAATATATGCATGGCTCATGCATTTAAGAAACATAACCTAAAACGGTTTGCCAGTGTAATTCAACGGCTCCAAATTTAAAGTCCTTTTTGTGGCAAAGTTCCCCTCTAACACATAAGCATCGGGAGTTTCCAGCTTTCTGCAGGGTCCCATGAGCATTCTCTAGGGAGGCGGGGGAGGGGGGCGATGTTTCAGTTCAGAGGAAGTCACTCACAGCAGTGTGTGAAAAGATTAACCAAACCGTGGTTTATCTATTTCATAGACTACCACCAGGCAGCAAAAAGAACTAGCTTTCGATGCAGACAACTGAAGCCGCCCCCAGAGAATCACCGAGTGAGCAGTCACAGGCCCCAAAGGTTGCCTTCTTTACTATGTCATGCATCTGTTTTTGAAATCCAAAAGTTGTAGAAGCCTAGAATGTGCCAGTTGCTTCCAGGCCAGTAACTCTCAAGGGTGAAAGATGGTATTGAGCAAAAGGGAATCATATGTGGCTCTTACAAGACAGTAGGGTGTGTCCTCAGGATGCAGCTGACCCATATCTGGGCTCCAACCATGCCAGCATTCGGATTGGACTGTTGTAGTTTGGCTTTGTACAATGTTAACAGTGCTTAACACTTCTGTAGATTTCCACACAGGTCCAAGAGAATTTACAGTTATCTCAAAATAAATGTTTTAATTGAAAAGGGTATAGTGTCTCTAAACTCTCCAAGATGCAATGTTTTAAAAGAAGGTAAGTATAGAACATTACATATGCTATGGCCCCAAATATATTAACATCAATATCAACAACCTTCTTAGAACCCATCACACACACCCATACAGTTCATCCTTGTGATAAATGTACTATTATCTGCAGAGAAAGAAATTGAGGGCACAGAGGTGAGGTAGCTCAGACAAGGTCACTTAGCCCGTAGTCAGGATTTGAACTCAGGCATCATGATGTTGGGGGCCCTGCTTTGAGTCACTAAGATGCATATCTTTAGCTTATCAATCAGAAATATATTTTTACTCTTAAATAACAGGAAAATGACTTTAAAAGATACGCATCACTAGGGATATCCTGGCAAGCAATCTTTGGTGGGGAAGGGAGGTCATGGTTCTGGTTTGTGATTGTCACCAAGGTAATGTAAATCTGCTCAATTTCTAGGTACTAAGCCGATGTCACTAGAAACAGGGTTATAGCCTACTCCAGCACATGACCGACCATTGTGTCCTTGTGTGCAGCACAACAAATAAAGCCGGCATCCCTTTAGGGAAGAGAAATGTAGGTTAAAAACATTAAAAGGAGATTTATGCTATGCATAAATTATTAACAACAAGGATATATGCATGGCTCGTGCATTTAAGAAACACAGCGTAAAACAATTTAACAGTGCGATCCATTGACTCCAAATGTAAAATCCTTTTTGGCACAGCTTTCTCTAACATACTGCAGTGCTCAAAATACTTTGGTGTACCCATTACCTATAAGAAGAGCCCCAGACCCCTCTCAGAACATGCACAGCCTTTCAAGGTTTTGTCTGTGGCTCCTGTCTGAACTCCTGTCTCCTCTCCCTAGTCTCCATGTCTTTGGCCAAACTTTTGTCTATATGTGAAAGGTTTTTTCCACTTCTTCTCCACAGATGTACTCACAGGTAACATGAAGGCTCCACAAAACTGTACCCTTGAGGTGAAAGCTCATTTCTTACTCATCTGTCCTCCCCCTGAGCACAAACATAGTATGTATGTGTTAGCTGTTGCTGCCTATCAAGTTGACTCCTAAATTAACATCTTAAAACAATATTTTTGTTTATAGTGTCACTGGATCAAAAATCTCTGGTTCTGTGGCTCATGGATTTTCATTTCATAGCATCTCACAAAATACAGAATATCATTACCAGATTACCAGGCCAGTAATTTCACTCGGAGCCAGAGTGGAGAAGGATTCTGTTCCAAACTCACTCACATAACTGATGGGCAAAGACTAGATTCCCTCTAGGCTGTTTGGCAGAAGTCCTCCATGCTCTGGGGCTTGTGGGCTAGAAGTACCACTCAGCGAGGCTCACAGGGCTGTCCACCACACTGTCAGAAAGAACAAACTTGAGCAAAACCCCAAGAAAAGCACAAGCCAGGCCTCCTAAAGCCTTCTCTAGAAAATCCTGTCCAGACTGGGTCATATCTCACTCAAGGAAGCAAGTCCCTGGGCCCAGCCTATGGAGAGCTGAATGAATGTATGCTGTTGACATAGGTATGGCCATGTCAAGGACTGATGCCTCTGACCCATGGAAGACTGCCAAAACCTTTATCTCATCCAAGTGTGAACACAGACAGTGTGCAAGCACAAGTGTTCACAAAAGATTGGCTGGCGTGTGCAAAGACTAGCAACTGTGGCTTCCTTTTCTAGGATGCTTGCAATCTGAGACTTCTCACCCACAGAGAACCCCCTCCAGAAGCTAGCAAACCACACCCCCATACCCTTGTGCTGAGTAGAGTAAATACACTAAGGTTCCAGGTTGTTGCAGAGTTCATACAGTTTCATGAGAGCATGCCCAGCAACTTGACCACAGTTTTTCTGCACCTATGTCTAAGTATACAAGCTTTCTTCATGCTCTTTCGGCCTAAGTCAGGTTTCCAGGACCGAGACATATGGGACAGGATGTGGCAACAGCCTTTGCTCAAAAGGAAGAGATTCTGTAGGGGAGGCAAGGACCTTTGGTAGCCATTTTGGAAGCTTTTTATTAAACAGGGTTCCACGGCTTCCTAAGTGGAGAACACAATGGATAGCCATGGTAACATCTTTACTTACATATATACATATGTATATATATGTGTGTGTGTGTATGAACTTACACATATATGCACATATATGTATATGTGTGTAATAGATAAATATAGGTATAAATATAGATATATAAAGTTTTCTGTCTCCATGAAACTGCAAACCAGGTGGAGGAAGAAGACAATGGCCAACCCAACCAGAAGATGTTAAATTATAAGATGGCAAACAGCGGGAAAATCTGAAGGTGCTGGGAGATTGAATGGTCAAAAAAACCCCGCATTAGTCAGAATTCTGGCCACTGTGACAAAACACCTGGCAGGGACAAATTTAGAAAGGATGGGCTTATTTTGGCTCACAATGTCAGAGAAATCAGACACCTTTGAAAACTTGATTATAGGTGCACAGTAAACAGAGCCTCACAGCAGCCAGAGCATGTGACAGGCTACTTACCTCATGGTGGACAGGAAACAAATTGAGCTGAAGGAACCCAGGACTGCATAACTGTCACAGGCATGCCTCCTGTGACCTACAATGGTTTGAATGGAAAGTGTCTCCTCCTGATTCAGGTTTTTTGTTTTGGTTTGGTTTTTGGTTTTGTTTGTTAAGGAAAAGCAACGTTATTAAAAAGGAAAACAACAAAAGGAACCTGGGTCCAGAGCTCAGGGTTTGTCCATCTGGGCCTTAGGTGTCCTGGTGGGGATCTTGTCCTTTTCAATGATGAGGACAATGATGCCCATGCCTGATACAGCATCCCAGTCCATAGCATTCCCATGTCTTGGGAAATGGTTTCAAACAGGTGTTCTGGATCCATGTTGATCTCCCAGAGAGACTCATATACGTCCCATACATTTGTTTCGAGCGGGTACCATTGACTATAAAGTCATCAGTCACCATGGGGCAGCCAATGAGGTCTAGAGAGGAAATGAAAGGTTTAAAGATCTTTGGATCCAACCCAGCAACAACAGGCTCCATGTAGTAGGGACCAAACCATTTCTCATGCAAGAGGTCAGCCACCATGCTCATGAGGGTACAAGACTTGATCTACCGACTTTCCTTCAGCGCATACAGGTTCAGTTGGAACAATGATGCCCATGCTGAGCAACTGTCTGGACACTGGTGGTCAGCCTCACTAGCCCTGTGTAGAGTCTGTCACCCATGGGAAAGATCTTCTGGAAGTCTGTGGTTACTACCATCTGGGCCTGGATCCCAAAACACCTGTCTACAGCAATGGCCACATAGTTCTTTCCCTTCATGACCATGACAGCCCCTCTGTTATAGGACATAATAGCCATGATCACAGTCTACTAAGACTCTGCTCACCACTGTAAACTGGCTCTGGCTTTCTCTCCATGTTTGAATTTTTAAATGTGAAATATGAATACATGCACGTTTGTAGACTTATCATCCCTTCACCTGTGACCTAATGAGAACTACAGTTCTGATGCTTTCTGGGCCAAGCACACTTGAAGCAGCTGGCATGAGGCTGATCAGCTTTGTCTCAGACTGCCCTATGCACCGTAAGCTGTTTAGCAGCTTCTTTGGCCCCTTCACTAGATACCAGCGGCACCTTCCAAGCTGAGAAAGTAAAAACACATTTTCTGACATTGCTGAATTTCTCTTGGAAGCCAAAGCAACCCTGCTGAGAACAACTTTCCCAACAAATCAGGTATGTGTCCTTGGGAAATTACTGATCCTGCTTGGCCCTCAGACATTGACTTATAAAGTGGAGAAAACGTTCTTAGCGTGTGTCTAAGGAAAAAAAGTGGAAACCACATTCTTTGGAAGGTCTGAGCTCAGTGCTCCTATGACCTTAGAATACTCAATGGATCAGTGGTACTCTGTGGAGAGCATCCCTAGGAAATGGAGCCACATTAGGTGAGAACTGGATTGCACGCTGTGCTGTGTGTTAGTATCGAGCTGGGCTTGTGAAGTAGGTTCCCAGTCAATATTGCCTTAATGATGATGAAACACTGCCCATACTGTTCTCCCCCTTGGTGCTACTAAACCTTTGGTACCCAGTGCAGAGTAAGTGCTTTATGAATACTTAGCAGTGTTGTTTAATGTTCTGAGGTCACATTAAAGCGAGCTCTTTCGTTAATTCAAATGCATGTAAGCCAACCAACAATCAGTCATTTGCTGTGACCCAAAGCCATGAAGGACCAGATGTGAACGGCAACAGCAAGAACTCTACAGAGTGTCCTACTGCAATGGCACACACTAGCCCATGTTGCAAGGGGTTCTAGTTGACAATGAAAGATGCAACAGCCAGGTATCAGAGAAGAAATCTCCCTAACCCTGTCAATCTTCTCTTTGCATTGATTCCTAGGAAAATGAGTTTCTCGGGAATCCAATCCCATTAATGTAAGCAATTACGGAAGGTGAAGTCATTCATTTGAGAATTCTTAAGAAATCGATCGCATATTTCCCTACCTTCCCAATTGTTCAACAAGTATAGTGGACTCCGCTGATGAGTTTATCTCAAGCGTCAGCTCTGAGACATACTGTGAAGGATTCTCAAGTCACAACCAAGCCCACAGCTGATGTCTGCTCTGGCCCCAGCTTGTTTCCAGGTACCAAGCATAAATGATGTAGCCTCTTCCTGATCTATCAAAGTTACATTATAAATGTGCTCCGCCCTCTCGGCTAAATGGCAGCACTAGTCTTGCTTGAGTTAGCCAAAGTTCTGTGAATCATCCCACACTTCTTCCTCCCACAACCCTAAATAGAATCCCAGCAAACGTTAGAGGCTTTGCCCCAGCAGACATCCACCTTCACAGAGACCAGCCCCAAGCAAGTCTCTTCTGGATTCTCTTTTCCTTCTTGCCGTAGCTGAACAACTGTCCCCCAAATCTGCTTCCTTGTATATTTACAGGATTTGGTTCACTTCTTGAAGGGCTGGGGGTCAAACCCAATGCCTTATAAACACTTTAACACTGAGTGACATCCTCAGCCCCACCACAAGCCTCAATTCAAAGACCCACAGCGAATTTGAATGTGATGGGCGTTCAAGATTTTGTACCCCATTCTTTTCTTTAGAAAGCAGTAAACTGAGATCTAGAGGTGGGAAGTTACTGTCCAACCATACCCTGATGGGGATAGGCAGAGGTGGCATTAGAAAGTAGAAAGTCTGTTCTGGGGAGATGTCTTAGTTGATAAACGCATGTACAAGCATGAGGACCAGAGATCAATCCCCAGAACATAACTAAAAAGCCATGCATCGTGGCATGCCAGTGATGGAGAGACAAAAGACGGAGACAATTAGATTCCTGGTGTCCACTGGCCAGCTAGTATAGCCTACCTGAAGAAGTTTCAGGACAATTAGAAATCCTGTCTCAAACAGCAAGGAAGGCAGGGTGGTAGCTAAATCTGTAAGGAACCTGCTGTGCAAGCCCAAGAACTGGAGTTCAGTCCCCAGAACCTACAGAAAAGCAGAGAGCAGAGGCATTTGTAATCCCAGTTTGGGGAGATAGAGAGAAGCAGATCCTTGGGTTCAATTGGACAGCCAGTCTAGCTGAATCAGTGAGTTTCCAGATAAAATGAGAGACTCCATCTTAAAAAATAAAGTGAAGAACAACTGAGAGAGAAACCCAAAGCTGACTTCTAACCTCCACAGGCAAGCAGTTGTACACAAAAGCTCCTGCACAGGCACACAAACATGTGTATACACTAAGAAAAAGTAAAAGGTACTTGAGAAATACTATCTGAGCTCTGCCTACACACGTGTACACACACACACACACACACACACACACACAAACACTTCCTGGGCTGTGGCTCTTTCACCAACACAGCACTGACTTCTGGCTAGAACTGCTTGCTTCACCCTGTCGGGGTCCGATGCCCCAACATAAACTATTTTTCCTCTCTCTGGACCGGTGTGGAGGCACGGGAATAATTGAAACACAGTTCACACAGCTATATCGGAAGAGAGTCTCAGGCTTCATTCAAATCCTGAAGATCACTTGCGTTTATTCTCCAGACACCTTTTATCCCCCAAGGTAAACTGAGGTGGAAGTTCATTAACATTCGGTTTCCGTTACAGTCATGCCCACAGCTCTGTCACTAGCTTGGAACTGACACCTCTTCTCAGACGATCTTCATA
Organism: Alexandromys fortis; assembly: GCF_014885135.2. Lineage (NCBI taxonomy): Eukaryota > Metazoa > Chordata > Mammalia > Rodentia > Cricetidae > Alexandromys > Alexandromys fortis. Next base: position 3,530,117 of record NW_026067996.1, read on the forward strand.
ATTACAGAGCAAGGATCAGCATATCCTGAGCTTTTGTGAGGGTAGTGACAGCCTGTCCAAAAGGGTACGTGACTACTTAGGATACTAACCATGGCATCACCCCACATCCACTATAGCGCACATTACAGTGTCCACCCGGGATCTCAGCACTGACCACTTCCACTGCAGCACACATTACAGTGTCCACCCGGGATCTCAGCACTGACCATGTCCACTGTAACACATATGTCAGTGTCCATCCACCCGGGATCTCAGCACTGACCACGTATGTCAGTGACCATCCACCAGGGATCTCAGCATTCACTGCTCAGCCAGTGACTTTTGCTTCTGCCATCAGAGGTATGTTTTACCCCATTGCCCAAATATCCCCCTGCCCATATATGGCTGAGCCTACTCACTAATGCTCCCTGTATTGGCTTATTTCTTCTTTTTTTAAAGAGTTATTTATTATTATGTATATACAATATTCTATCTGCGTGTATGTCTACAGGCCAGGAGAGGGTACCAGATCTCATTATAGATGGTTGTGAGCCACCATGTGGGTGCCAGGAATTGAACTCAGCCCCTCTGGAAGAACAGCCAGGGCTCTTAACCTCTGAGCCATCTCTCCAGCCCCTTCTTTCCCTTCTTACTTCCCCATCATGTAGTTGGGGGTTCATGGTATTGCCTTACAATACATAGCTCATGGTTCTCTTCTGGGTAACATCACCTAAAACTTCCACATATATGATGAACTGACTATGAATTGACTAAAGAAGGAAAATCATAGTATAAAATCAAACGCTGTGGCAGGAGACCTGAGTATATGCTCATCAGAAAGTTGAAACAGAAGGTACAGGCGAGTCCCTGGGTGCTATACAGCCTAGGTCTGCTCAAGTTCAAATACACTGGCAAATCTCTAGACAGGACCTTTAATCATCTGTAAAGTCACTGTACCCCTTCTGTGAGCATCCCTGTGACACAAGTCAGGCAACATCTCTCCTCATCAGCTGGTACCCACAGCCCATAGCTGTACCCCTTCTGTGAGCATCCCTGTGACACAAGTCAGGCAACATCTCTCCTCATCAGCTGGTACCCACAGCCCATAGCTGTACCCCTTCTGTGAGCATCCCTGTGACACAAGTCAGACAGCATCTCTCCCTGTCAGCTGGTACCCACAACCCATAAAATACTCTTCCCTAAAAGTCCCCCCACCCTCACAATCTTCAAACAGAAGCCCTTAACCTAGAAACTTCATTGCTCATTTACCTACCCCAACACATCAGCCAACTAGGAAACTGATGGGACGAATTCTGACCTGAAGCTTTTGAACCAAGCCAAGAGTTCAAGGCCAAGCAGCAATGTTTGGCCTTTCTATGCTTACTATGCTTACAGTGCTTGGCACTGTAAACAATTCTGTCTGCGCATGTGTGTTTTCTCATCTGTAAAGTTGGGGAGCGAGTAAGGCCAACTAACAGTAACGTCCTGATTGAACAGCGCAGCTATGGAAACAATGTGTGCTGTGTGCTGTTGTTACATTATGGCCTCCCTCCTGCCCAGTGCCCCGGCTTCCTATAGCTCCGTTCTAGTGGCAGGCTCTCTTCAGCTAGAGATTACAGAAGCAAGCCTTCCTGCCCTTTCATCATGAAAGGCTGGGTTGGAGTCGGTCTTTGAACCAGTAAGAGAAGAGAGAATACAGTCCTCTAAGAATAGCAGACTAATCTTAAGGAGAGCGGCCTTGGGAACAGAACCAAGAGCCACGGAAAACACAAAGGCAAAGCCATTGTGATGGGTTTTAAAGCTTCCTGGAAAATGATTCATGGGTCTCTGCTTCCAATTTAAATTTCACTGTCGTTTCCGAAAGATCTTTAAGAAATGATGTCATTGTCCCCAGTTCTTTGGTAATCAGAGCGGGTCAAGCTCCCAATGGAAGTCCAATGGAAAATAAACATGATGTCTGTTTAAAAATATGACCACCATGAAGCCTAAAGTCCTCTGTGCTGCACTGAGAAAAAAAAAAGGAAGTCATATTTCATTCCACAGAAGCCTGCCTTGCACACTGAGTACAGAGTAATGATATTGGCAAACTTCTTTGCAATGAGGGTAACTGAGGGTAACTGAGCTTAGGGCCTCATGTGTGCTGGGCAAATACTCTACTACTGAGACATACTCTGAGCACATCTTTTACATTTTACTAAAGAAAGAGTCTAACTTTTGTAACAAACAGAGTCCAAACAGTAAAGACATTATTTCTTGGCTTTCTAATAGTTAAGGGTAGATAGACCCTGACAGGGAGCCTTCTAGTGCAGTTCGCTGGGGAGCAAATTGGTGGGACCTTTGCCATCTTCAATATTTGAATTACCTGGTAGCCTGGCCATCAGGAAACCGGCTGATGAGCAAGGTAAGGGGCCATTTACAGGTAGAGCTGAAGTGGTGCTCGTGGCTTCTGACCATGGTCCATTGACTAGACCTGCGGCGGATAGTCTCATGGTGCCTGAAAGGAAGGAGATGCGGCTGCTCTGTAGCCGGCAGTCTCTTCCATAGGTGTTCCCGCTTTGATCCGGGTGCTGTGGTTTCTAGACCTAGCTACTAGCTGCCCATGGTAAAGTAGCTCAATATTTCTGAGACAAAATGAGAGAGATTTGGATAGTTTTTGCACTGTGGAGGGACAGTTATGACCGTGGCACGGTTATCAAACCACACAGTGTGAGTCAATATGGCTGCCCAGGTGTATGCTGCTGGCTGTGAGTGGCTGGATTTCAGAATGAGTAACAATGTGTGATGTCCCCATAGGTTGCTGGGTGGAATTCTCTGGCAATGGCAGATTTCTTCAGTCACTTGCAGCTCAAATTTACAACGATGCATATATAGCAACGCAGCTGTTCTTTACTCTAACAAGAGTCCCATTGGGGAAGTGGAAACTATGGTCTGTCCAGCATGTTCTTCTGTCTCCTAGTCACAGAACAGAGGAAGGAGAACCAATCTTGATGGTGTTATTTAAAGGTGTTTGAAGACACAAAAGAGCCAAATATCCCTGCATCACAAGTCAACATTTCGTTATTAGCTTTTACTATCTTGACATGTAATTCTGCTATGAACAGAACTGACTAAACTAATTAAAGTTCTTTGCTTGTAAGCAAACTTGAACTAACCAAAGCATTAGAACACTGTGTTTGTTTGACTTTCTATGACTATAATAAATAATTGAAACAAATCTGCTTAAAATAGAAGAAGTTTATGTTGACTCAGTGTTGGAGGGTTCAGGCCGTCGTGAGTTGACCCTAGTGCTTTGCACCTATGGTGCAGCAGACATCATGGTGGGAGTTACAGGAAGTCACTAGCCTTGTGTCAGCCAGGAAGCAAGAGAAGAAGAGATCAGAGCTACAGTCCCCACTGACGAATCATTCCCAATACCTAAACATGACCTTTCATGAGGCTATACCTCTCAAAGGCTCCAACATGTTCTAAAGAACCAGGGAAGGGCATGGAGCCCTCAACGCATGGGTCTTTGGGATGGAAAGGTTTTTATCCATTGTCAACTTGGCAGGATCTAGAAATCACCAGAAAACAAACCCTGGTACTGTCTGTGAAGGAGTTTCTAGACTGGATTAGTTCAGATGGCTAGACCTACCCTAAGTGTGGGTGGTACTTGTCCATGGGCTAAAATCTTGCCTGTAATGAAAAGGAGAAAGCTAGCTGGATAAAAGCATTCATCACTCGTTGCTTGCTGACTGAAGGCAATGTGATGAACTGCATCAAGCTCCTGCCACCATGCCTCCTTGCCATGAAGGGCTGTACTCTCCACCTGCGAGCCATATTAAAGCCTTCCTTTCTTAAATTGCTATCCTCGGGTATTTTTATAAAAGCAAAAAGAAACATAAAAACCACAGGAGGCATTACAGATCCAAACTAAAGCAAATGTGGTATAAATTCATGGGAGAGTCTTGGCTCAGAGGCAGATGGGAGAATGGGACAACCAGAGGATATGGAGACAGCAATTGGAAACATCCCTTTACCTTTTTTCAGGGACATTATCAAGATATGACCTGGTTCAGTTGCCTTCCAACCACAGATGTGACCCCCATGTGGCTCCTCAAACTCTTAGAAGAGAACGTTCTGCTTGGTCCTATTGGGTAAGACATCTCGACTCACAGACAATGCTTCTCAACCTCAGCATCGTTGACATTTTGTTCAATATATAATTCCTTTTTGTTACAGAGCTTCCCCATGGAATGTAAGTTGTTTAGTGGGTTCTTTGGCCTCTACCCACTAAATACCACTAGTATATCAACCCCATCTCTTACCAAATGTACTCTGGAATAAGAAGAGAAAAAAATGTTCCTTGCCTGGTAACTATTACATAATCGTGCATCCCCCCCCCCCCCCCCCCCCCCGCAACAGGAAATGTCAACATAGCTGCTGGATGTCTAAGGAGACTCAACTGAGCAGCCATACCAGCAGAGGGCCACACAATATTTCTCACTTGGAAATTTTTTTCTTTCTATTGTTTAAATTTATTCTTTGAAAATTTCATGCAAAGGAGTTTGGTCATATTCTAGACTCCACCTCTAGATCCATTCCCCTGTTCTACTCACCTAACTTTGTGTCCTTGTTTCCTCCCCCTAAACCCATCCAGTCTAATCCATGCTGCTCATACAGTCTTCGGAGTGAGGTAACCCAAAGGAGCATGGTCAACCTACCAAGGCTACACCCTTAAAGAATACTGACAGTCCCTTTCCCAGAAGCTACTAGTTGCCAGTAGCTCCCATCCCCTAAGATGGGAATTTGTGCCAACCTTCCCTTTCTATGCTGGAATTTTGTCTGACTTGACTTTGTTCAGGTTCAGTGCATACTGTCACAGCCACTAAGAGCTCATATGTACAATTGTCCTGCTGTGTCTGGGAAACAATGTCTTCCAGTGGTCATCTACTACCTCTGGCCCTTGCAATCTGCATTGGGAGAACAGGATGTGTTATAGGTATCCCATATAGGACTAAGAATTCTGCATTAACTTATTCTCTGCATCTTGACCAGTTGTAGGTCTCTTTGTTAATTAACATTTACTACAAAAGTACTTCTATGATAAAGGTTGAAAGATCTGTTAATCTGTTGGTATAATTATAAGGCATTAGGAGTAAGTTTAATACTGTGTCCATTTAGCAGAACAGTAGTAGTATTTTCTCCCATAAGGCCTATGACCTGTGTGGCCATAAATTCTTTGCCTCAAACTGGTGCCAGGTATGTGTTACATATAGTGGAGTGGACCTTAAATCTATCAGAGAGTGATTGGTTACTCCCATGATGTTCATGCCACTATTGTACCAGTGGTCATGTTTGACCAGGATGGTTGTTACTACAGTTCCCAGGATTCATATGTGGGTTAGACATATGTCTGCCTTCCTCCTCTGGCAGCATGCCTACCACCTACCAGCATTATGGAAGCTAGTCAGCAAGGAGGAAGTTTCAGGTCAATAGCAGCTTGATTTCCCTGTGTTCTATGGCTGAAACAGGTGATATCTTCAGCAACAGAGTCTTACTATCTCCTTCGCTTGACTTATTGCTTTAGATAAGACTTCAAGCATTATATTAAGTGGGGGTGGGAGATACATGGACATCCTTGTCATATTCCTGGTTTTAGCAGAAATTCCTTGCGGTTTCTCCACTTAACAATGTGCTGGCTCTGGGCTTGTTATATATTGCCTTTATGTGACCTGTGTGCTCAGATTCTCCAAGGCTTTTATCATGAAGTCATGTTGGATTTTGTCAAAGGCCTTTTCTGTACACACTGAGGAGTTTGTGCTGTTTCTGTCCCTGCGTCTATTTATATGGCGGATTACACTTGTTGATTTACTTATGCAGGAATCATTCTTGTGTCTATGGACGGAAACCAACTTGATCATAGTGAATGATCTTTTTAATGTGTTCTTGAATTTGATTTGCAACTATTTCTTTGAAATTTTTCCATTCATGTTCATCATAGTTATTGACCTATGATATATATGTATTTGGGCTTCATAAAAAGAATCTGTAAATGTTCCTTCAAACTTGACACTCAAATGCCTTTAGACGTCTCCATATGGGTATCTTAAAAGGAAAAGCTATATTTCCTCCTGAGCTATTCCATCTCTTGCCTTACTGTACTGGGGAGAAACAGAGCTGTTTACTTGTTCTCTCCAAGCCAAGAAATGAGCATTCGCTCCCTATCTCCATCTCCTCCATCTTCCTTCCAAAGAGCCAGTTCTGCCCAATGTGTCATAAACTCTCTTTCCTTGCTTCCTAAAAATGTCTCTCTGTGTGTGTGGTGGTGGTGGTCATGCATGTGTGTACGCACACCCTTATGTTGCATTGCATTTGTATGTGTATATATATGCATGCATGTGGAACTCTAAGATTGACATTCAGTGTCTTTCTCTATTGCACTGAGGAAGAGTTTCTCCCAGAATAACGAACTCACCATTTCAGCAAGTCTGGCTAGGAAGCTTGCTTCAGAGGGCCCTCTGCCTCTGATGCACTGGGACCCTGAGTGTCTCACTGTGCCCACTGGCTTTTAAGAAACTTCTGGGCAACTGAACTCTGGTCCTAAAGCTTTAAACACAAATGATTTGGCTGGTAATCCATCCCCCTGTACCCACATCCTTTCAATGACGGGCTTTGATGAGGCCCCACTGGTGCTCCCTACCCCGGCTCCCCTTTGCTAACCACTTTTCAGTTACCAGAATGACCTCTCCAAATGGACTCTCAAAGCAACACCCTCCTCCCTCTGCTTAAAACCCTGCGCAGGCCTCCTTCTCTCAGTAGCCAATTCAACCTTCTAGAATTTTCTTTCTTTTTCGGTTGTGTGAATGTCTGTGCAGGAAGGTACTGCCCCTCTTGCAGATGCTGTGGGGGTCAGAAGAGGGCACGGGATGCTCTGCAGCTACAGTTACAGGCAGCTGTGAGCTGAGCTGCCCAGTGTGAGCCCTGGAACCATCTGGGTCCTCTGGAAAAGCAGTAGCTGCTCCTCCTTAGGAGTCAACGCTTTAGCAACAACTTGCTAAAGCGAAACATGACATCATCACCGACTGGATGCTTTTTCCGGTCCTTTATTGTCCTTTGCTCTCTCTTCCTCAGTCCTTTTGTTGTCCACAGAAAAGTTTAAAAACAATGGCTGTTTCTAAAAATGAGCCACTTTGGGGGCATGCCTTGTATAGGAACTATTATTTTCCTTGGCGCATCCTTTGATCGTTCTAAGAAACACTTCATTTTCTTGCATCCCTGCAAGACTCTGTTGTGAAGTTTGTTGTTCCTGTCTCACTTGTGTCCCCTCTCTACTGTAAACACCTGGGTGGTAGATTTGGAATGGCATGATTCCCTGTAGTCCCGAGAATTTCAGTTTGTGTAGCGAGCTGTGATATCTAGGCAGGTTTTCATAGAGTCCGGGGCACGTAGCAGGCATGTAGATTAATGCAGATAAAAATCTTTATCCATTAAAAGTTCAGACTGCTGCTGCAAAGTCAGCATACGGGCTCTGGGACCTGAGTTCTAATCCTGCCTTTTCATCCACTGCTGTGTGACATGAACCAGCCACATTGCTCCCCTGTACTCTCTCCCATAGACACAGGCCTGTTATTTGCACAGAAGCTCTCCATTGCTGGGCGGTGGTGGCACATACCTTTAACCCCAGGCAGAAGCAGGCAGATCTCTGTGAGTTCAAGGCCAGCCTGGTCTACAAGAGCTAGTTCCAGGACAGGCTCCAAAGCTACAGAGAAACCCTGTCTTGAGTCCCCCTCCTCCCAAAAAAAGAAGCTCTCCATTACCATGAAGCTCATTCAAGGAAAGCTGAAGAAGCACTTGCCCGGGAAGCTCTTACCCCAGAGCCTCTGAAAGCCCCGAATAGCTGCTGGCTGTCGTGATTCTCAGCACTGCTGTCATTACTGTCCACTCAGACCCTGTCATAAGGCATTGAAATGCTCTGTTAAAGGCCATTGCAGGCTCCAATTGAGATGGGCTAGAAAAGCTACTCAGATCTGAAGAGGTAAGTTTGCGACATCATCGCACACACCAGGTAGACACAGTATTTTAAGAGGGAGGGGCTTGTGTAATCACAGAACTAGAGTGATTGGACACTTAGACGCCAGAGCACTCCTCAGTGTGAGCCTGAAGACCATCCCATGTACACTCTGACGAGGACACGGTAAAGATGAACATCTGGTTTTAATCTGCGAACCAGCGTTTGCAAATTTTTCTCTGGGGCTCGGTTTCCTAATCTACAAAACAGGCACCAAATTATTATATACCTCTCTAGGGCTCCAGTGGGTTAGACATTGTGTTGCTATATGATGCTGTGGTGCTTTAAAACTCAATACAAATGTAAAGGCATTCGTTCTCAAAGTCAGTGGTGACTGATCTTATTGGGTGTCCAGGAGAATGGACTGAGCCGAAGCCACACAATGGTGTGCCTCTTAGCCCATTTTCTGTTGACCAGATTTAAAGATCTATAAACAGGGACGGTTTCTTTTGCTCGCAGCAGTGGAGTTCAAAAGCATGGCAGCATTGGAAACACTCAGTTTTAATTGTGTCCCAATGGGATGATGTCCCAGACCCTATGAGTCATATGGCAAAAACTGATGTGCTAGTGACAAACAGGTGTGGTGGGGGAGGCAGAACACTAGCGGAAAACGTGCTCCACAGGAACACACTCGTGCAGTTGCTGATCCAGTTTCGGAATTCCCAACTCACTGGCAGAGACTTCACTCAGCCTCCAAAAAAGATGGTCATCTACTCATGGGTGCGGAGGACCCGGGTCAACCCTGAACACCATTGCACAGGCAGTCACGGCAGTGTGGGGTTACAGGAGGGAACAACATCTGGAGGGCTCAGAGAACTGGACTACAAATTGCCTATCAAATAGTTCACCGCAAACAAGACCAATGAGACCCACATTAGTGAGCATACTAAAAACGCGTCTTAGAGTCCTTGATGAGAGGAGTCTCCAAGGCCCAGGTAGGCGAATATGACCTCATGTCACGTGAAAAGGACCCAGCTGTGAAGTATGCATCTATAAAAATAGGCATCATGAGTGTTTTCACAGAAAACAGATAGAGCTTAAGATTTTCAGTAAAAAAATACATTAGCCCTGTGTCTGTTATTTTTCGCATTGCTAGGACAAAACACCTGATAAAAGCCACTTTGAAAGCCAAGGGTGTGCTTTGACTTAAGGTTCCAGGGTGCCATTAGCCCCAGAGAGGAGGGCGTGGCAGCAGGAGTCTGGGACACAGCTCACACTGAGTGGGCAAACAGGCAGCAGAGAGACCCTCGGCTCAGCTCACTTCAACTTCCTCTGTTTTCCCAGCACCGCCCCCCACCCACCTCCACCCCACCCATCCTTGTTTAAGGAAGGTGAATCTTTCTGGCCTCAACCTAATCCGAATAATCCCTCATAGGCACGACCCTGGGGCTTGTCTCCCCAGGTGATTCTAGACGTCAACAACTTGACAATCAGTGTGAACCATCACAAGCCCCTAACATGGATCAGCCACATCCTTAGATGCTACAGGTACTACTTACTATTAATCCTTCTTTAAGCTCTAACAAGGTAGATACATACTACAAACCCCATTTGGGTCGGGATGGGCAGAAAATAGGAGTGTAGACAAGGGGTAGAAAATGAAGCCAGAGAGGGACAGTGATTTACCACTGCTCAACACAACATGTATATGGTAAAACAAAACTTTGAACCTACACCAAATTCCAAAGCTGATTCTTTGCAACCTCCTGCCTCACGCTCTGTGCATGCTACTTCCTTGAATATGAAAAGGTTCAGTCACTCTCTCCTGGGCTTTGATAATTTAGATTTCACAGCCAATCTACAGTAGCTAGACTACGACTCTGACACCTTAGGGCTTCTCCCTAGCTGAAGACCCCAGTGGGATTACAGAGAGGGGACAAAAGAGCTTGTGTCCTAAAAAAGAGGAGGTGTGGAGGGGGCGGGCCTGGAGTAGGCCAGTCTGCGGTTTCCAGGCAGAGCCAAGGGAGGTCAAGGTCGGCTGCCTGCTAAGGAGGCTGCCAAGCAATGATTTCACTAAGAAGTAGACTGCAGAGCAGAGACAAAGAATGCAACTTCTGATAAGGCCAGCAAGGCACTTTGGCTAAGTGTGGGGTCTGTTTGCAAGGAAGAGATTGGCACCTTTCATTTGGTGACACCAGGGGTCTCCAGCTGGAGGCTCCCGCCAACCAGCCAGCTCCTGTTTAGACCATTTCCATGGTGATGGTGGCTATTTATCGAATGTGGAGAAGTGTGCAGTCAACGTGCGTGTGTGCACGCGAGTGTCGGGAACAGGAGTGTAGGAGGAAAGCAGAGAAGTGGTCATACTCCAAAATTAAAACGTCTAATGCCAAATACAGAAATCCACATCTTTGAAAAATAAAATTCAAAGTCATTTGAGACGGAGACAAGTCTAGGAGGCAAAAATAAATGAATTTATTTTGTAAAGCCCATGCATGGCTTTTAAGAACAAAGGACGCACAATTTTATGTTCATAAAAACGAGCCAGGAAATCCATGCTGTCTTTAAATTGGGATAATCATTTCAAGGTTCCCTCTATTATTGCCAAATTGGGGCTGAGGGAGACTGGTAATTTTGTCCAAGAGAAAAATCTGCAGAGAACTCGAGGTTAAGAAAGTATCGACAGTGGGGTGTGCTGGATGGCTGACGGACGCCCATGGGTGAGGGAGCATCAGCAGCCCTAGGATTAGGTAGAAAAGTCAGTGAGGTATGAGAAATGAGCAGTGGCCATTGCATGGCTGAGAACAGAGCTGGGCTTTCTAGGTGGGAAAGGCGGTCAACAGAGCATGCAGGCTTGGAAGGAGGAGCCCAGGAACACTGTGTTAAAGCGGCGTTTGTTTTTCCTTTGTGTGTGTCTAATACACACATGTGTCTAAGCATGTGTGCATGCGACTGTGAAGGTCCGAGGTTGACTTCGGGTGCCTTCTTCAGTTGTTCTCTATTTTGGGGGGGGGGGATGGTTGTATTAAATCTATAATAATGGATTTCCCCATGAAACGTTGGTACATAGACATGCCCATAAAGCACGGTTCATTTTGTTACAACCACAAGACCCATTGCTTGTAGTATATATTCAGAGTGGGTTAAAGAGCCAAGAAACACACGAGCAATATTCTTGGTGGTCTGTTCAACTGTGGGTGTGGAGCAGACTCCCCAAACCTCAGAATGTAGCCACATTTATGGAAGGCCTTACTTGCTAGCATTGTGCTACACACTGGGGGAGTCAGTGGTGAGCCAGCCAAAGGTTCGGCCCTCAGGGAGCTTACTTTCAACTAGGGAGGAGAGACAAAACCAGAGTTGTGTTCTTTTCAGCAGGGAGTGAGAAAGGATTAGCAGTGGAAAGGGTGGGGAAGATGTTTTGGAATGTGTAGGTTTACAGAGTTTTTTCTTGAGAGGAAACATTTGAGCACTCAGATGGGGCAGGGCTTCTTAGCCTAGGAACTACTGACAAGGGGGCCAGAACACCTCTGTTATGGGGGCTCCCTGTGGCATGTAGGGTGTTTGTCAGCATGCCTGACGTCTACTTGGTAGAGGACAGCATTGCCTCCCACATCCCAGAGCTGTTAACACAAGATGTCTGAAGACGGGGCCTGGTGAACGAAGGAGAGCGCCACAGAGAAGTTGATAGTTGGGGCTAGGACTGGGGCGTCCAGGAATAATGCAGGCAGTTTGGGAGTGTGGTGGGCCTGGACTCTGAAGTCAGCAAGAAGAAACGCCTCAAAAGAAAAGTCATAGAAACAGTGCAGACCAGACCACCAGCGCTTGCTGGGGGAAGACTGAAGGCAAAGCAGCAAGAATGGCTCCTGAGATCAGGCAGAAAGGGATCTGACCCCAGTTCCCTCTTGAGAAGACCGGTCTGTCTGCCGTGAGGAGAACTGGTATTACCACAGAAAGTAAAGTACATTGAAAGACCTGGATAAATCCAGACCCCCCTAGCAGGAAAAAAAATAGAGCCAAAAGACTAAGCAAGGAGAGAAGAATCAGAAATCTAGGAATAGCCAGTTCAGTTTCAGGAACTAGCTGAAGATAAAGTTAGATTGTAATCTTGAGAATAATCTTGAGAAACAGGGAACTGCCCCCTTGTGATTATCATTGGTATTTTTGGAATTTTCTATGACACCCTCCCTACCTCCTTAGGATTACTGGGCTGTGGTTTCTTCCCTTAAAAACCCCTTCTCCCAGTTACTCGGGGTCGAACTCCTCCCCTGCATGGGTTATGAGTCTCAGCCCCAGTGTACCTCGTGTGATTGCAGCAAGGATGGTCTCTCATAAGTTACTGGGAGCGGGGGGGGGGGGGACATCTAGGCAAGAGCTGCTGGGGCCACAATGTCGTAGAGAAATAGCGATAATTTGTTGGAAGAACTGACAGAATCTGAGGATTTTAAGAGAAGTGAAGGGAAGGAGGGCTACGTCTGAGGGAGCTGAACAATTCAGTGGGGTGGGAGGTGGGACAGTGGCCACACACTGAGTCAGTGGCGCTCTGGACCTAGCGACTTGGGTGTGACATCTCAGAGTCAGGGCGCAAGCATCATGCAGGCTTGACGCACGACAAGGGTTCAGTGAGGCAGAAGAGAGAGCAGCCACATCCGACACTCATGGCGTGAAGTTATTTACATCACAAAGGCAGATGAAGTATGCCTTTAAATTATGTATTTCTCTCATACATTTCAATTACGATAAATTTAGGAGAATATTCTATGCCCGTCATTCACTCTTACCATTTGCTCTCCATAATTTCACACCAAGATAGGAGATTTTGCCTGTGGGAAGAAGTATTGTAGTACCTGGGATCCACCACGGGTGAGCCGCTTTAGGACTCTCCCTCTGTTTATTTATCAGACAGCAATTCAGTGGTGACGGCCATCGGAACCAATCTCTTGGCACATTATTCTCCAAAGTTTCTTCCATCCCTAAAAAAGTTACACTCCAGAGAAGATGACAAGCCACAAGCTGCAGGGGAAAGTGACTGACTTGGAAGGAGTTAAAGATGGCGCTTATATTTAGAACAGACTGTCTGTCCTCCATCCCAAGGAGAGGGGTTGGGTTGGTATTTAATGAAATAGCTGTCTGCTGTTCTCTATGGGCACACGGCTGTGCTGTGGAGCCCTGCCTCTGCTCCTTCAAAGATTTTCTTCCTATTTGCAACACTCATTTTCTCTGCCTTAGCAGTCTAAGTTCATAATGCAGTTATTAGTGCATGGATTCTTAGGTTTAGACGTTCTGTGGCAAGTACTCACAAGCCTTTTGGGGGAAGGGGCAGAAAGTAAATGTCTGTCACAACCAGACACTTCTTCCAATGCAGTTAAAAAAAAAAAAAAGCAACCACGGACAATATGTGAGCAAACCAGCGTGAGTAGATTCCAATAAAACTTTATTTGCCAAGACTGACCATGGAATTTTGCTTATGGCTATCATTTGCTAACCATTGCCATGGAGCAGAATCTCAGGGTATGAAATCCCTGTAGCATGGCCTCCATGGATACAGTGCAGGCCAATACTGAATCAGTCACTGGAACAGAACCTCCAAATCTATTGGCAAGACTCTAGTCTCTTCTTCCTTCAGATTCTGTATTAGGGACTTAAGCCTTTGTAATCCCAGCTGAGAAAAGATTAAGCTATATCGTCTACTACCACAAGTGTTTGGTAAGCCACATACAAATCATATGGTTTCAGACACCAGCCATTTATTAGTGCTCCAAAGTTCACAGCCCCCGGTCTGAAGTGGCCTGGCTCACATCTCTGCAGAGCTGGAAGGCTAGCTGGGACTGGCCTTGACTAGAATAATTTGGTTCTGTTCTAGGTAGCTTCTTGTCTCTAAAACACCAGCCAGGGCTGGCCCTCAAGGTCAGTGTGAAGCAAAACCTAAGAAGGAGCAAGCCCAGGGAGAGCAAAGGGATTGATTGCTCAGGCCTCTAGAGACAGACACTTGAGCTGAGTCTGTCATTTTCACCACACCGTCTTGGCTACAGCAAGTCATAGACTCAGCGAGGGCCACACCGAAGCAAGAATACAGAGAAGCCATTAATTGGGGTCCTGGGTGAGTCAGGCTGTCACCAGACTACTCCAATACCAGCTCATTACTGGCACACTTTCTTCAGGTTAGATTGTCACTTAAGGAGAAGGAAGCTGGGAGGAAAATCAATTTATTCACAGATTCTTTGAAGATGTATGTCCTAATGTATCAAATTTTTCAAACAGCTAAAAGCAGTTGCTCATTTCCTTCTATTTGACCATGTCCTAGAGAAGTGTCTGTCGTTTCCAAGTTTAGAGGACACACTCGTGCTGCAAGGTTACAACTTTTCAGGGGTAAAGCATCCTGAGAAGTGAACCGGCACCAAAGGTGTCCAGTCGTCCAGCTACAGAAGGAAAAGTAACCACAGGCCCATAGAAAACAAAACCACAGCCGGGTGTGGGGTGCACGCCTTTAATCCCAGCACTCAAGAGACAGAGTTAGGTGGATCTCTGTGAGTTCAAGGCCAGACCGGCCTACAGGGTGAGTTCCAGGGCTGTTACACAGAGAAACCCTGTCTCAGAAAAACAAAATAATAATGATAATGATAACAATAATAAAGCAAAAATACAGCACTGAACCCCTGTACCCAGCTTTACCCAGCAGCCTGAGCTAGGCTCTGCGTTCTTATTGTTAGTCACCTATTTGGTTTAGGCGAAATATTCCACCAAGAAAGAACAGCAAGGATACTGCTTTCTTCTCTTTTGTAACAAGCTCCCAGGAACTGTATTCATTTGGACCCATTTGGTTCTAAGAGCCAGGAGCCATCTTGAGCGACCTACAGCCCTTGAAAGAAAACCTAGCCTTAGGATGCAGTGGCTGCCGCCTCTCAGAAGCCACAGAGAACAGGAGCTGAGCTTCAGGAAGGACGCGGAACACAGCCAGGGACAAAGAGGGCACTCTCTCCTCTCCTCCAGCCTTTTCATGTCTCAGTGTTTTTCGGCCACGAGCTTGTTCGAGTACTTAGCCCAGGTTCTGGAGGGCATGGTGGGAAAAATGGCTCTCCTGTGACCTTGTGGACTTTTTTTTTTGTGTGTGTGTGTGTCTGTGTAGGGGAGAGAGAGAGAGAGAGAG
>NW_026067996.1:3545236-3568312 GCF_014885135.2 Alexandromys fortis
GAGGAGAGAGAGAGAGAGAGAGAGAGAGAGAGAGAGAGAGAGAGAGAGATTCATTCTGTTGCTGTGACAACCAGCATGACCAAAAGCAGCTCGAGAGAGAAACAGATGCATTTCATCTTGTAGGGAATCAGTAAGAACATGGAGGCAGCCCTGCTCGTTATCCCAGACAACATTCCTTCCAACCAAGAAGCTCACTTTGCAACCAAAGAAAGAGATGCAGCAAGAACCATGAAGGATGCTGCTTGCTACCATTTTCCCAGGCCAGCTTATACTCAACCAGCTTTCTTACACAGTTCAGGATCACCTGCCTAGGGATGGGGCCACACCCAATAGGCTGAGCCCTCCTACATCAACCAACAATCAAGATAATCCCACAGGCCACTAAATCAGAACGGTCGCTCAGCTGAGACTCCCTTCTCAGGGAACTCTGCGCCATGTTGAGCTGATAGTTAAAGCTAAGACTGCGGTGTATGTGTTCATGCCTATGTCCATGTCTGTGTGTCTGTGTATATGCATGTGTGCATGCACACCTCTATGTGAAGATTAAGGCCAGAGGGACACACTGGAGTCTTTCCCCATTGCTATCAACCATGCTTTTTGAGATGTCTCCTGCAGAATATGGAGCTGAGTGACTTGTTGGGCTGGTTGCTCAGCTAGCCCCAGGAGCCTCCTGTCTATGTCCTCAGCCCTAGGATTGCAGGTGTACACTGCCACTCACAACTTTTTCTGTGGGTGCTGGGAGTGTGAACTCGGGGCTTCTCACTTCTACAGAAGTACTTTATGATCTCCCCAGACTCCTGTGTTTTGTTTTCCATCTGCGTCTGAACTGGATGTTGAATTATTAACTCCATATTCCTGATGATATGAATTTTATTAGTTGAGCTGGGGTCCGATGGCCTCTCAGTTCAGTCATCTATGGCCATGGTTGGAGAACAGAACGTGGTTTCCAAGTTCCCTCTTATGCATGACACGTGAAGGGGTGCTGAGAGTTACACAAACATACCCAGCCCAAAGAGCTTGCAACAAAATGTCTCTGGAGATTCAGCCCTGGACTTCAATAAGGAGAAAAACGAGTCAGGCTTGTAGAATTGTGAAACTTGTTGAAATAAGGGTGGCGGGGCTGCGTCCCCAACACCCCGGCCGCTTGGCTAGCTCATGCCCGAAATAACAACACACAAACTGTGTTCATTTAAGAACTGCTTGGCCCCTGAACTCTAGCCCTTACAGGCTAATTCTCGCACCTGGACTAGCCCATTTCTAATGATGTGTGTAAGCACCCCAAGGTGCGCTTACCGGGAAGATTCTAGCCTAAGTCCATCGTGGGTTGCAGCTGCCTGGGAGAGCAGAGCATGGCGGCTGTCCGGTCTCTCTGGAAGCAGCGCAGAGTCTGACCTCACTTCCTCTTCCGCCCAGCATTCTATTCTGTTTACTCCTCCCATCTATGTTCTAACCTATCAGGGCCAGCCAAGCAGTTTCTTTTATTGCTCAGCCAATGAAATCAACAGATTGATATGACACTCCCACATCAGAAACTCTTGAATCTGTTCATTCTTTCAAGTCTAAAATTTCCCCGTCATTGGGTAAATTTATGTTAATGAGGTAACATGCCAAAAATAGGAATGAAAGCGTAGCCCACAAACAGACCTTGAATGAAGGCTCCAAGGGTGGGTAGCTGACCTGGGTCGTCAATGTCTCCCTAATGGAATGGTAACAAAGCTGGCAGGAAGGGTCTATGAAAGATGAATGAATGGATCCCTAGCAAGCAAACAGCCACCACATGCAACTGCATCTACCTGGGGAACTTGGAGAGACAGTGGGGATCATGCAGGACTTGCCACATTAGTTAAGGCTGATGGTCGATGTTTCAGTCCCTGACAGTGCCAGCTTACTACCGACATGGAAAGAGATGGTTCCATTGGCCATTGAAAACCCATGGGCACCAATGTTCATGTTCTAGCAACTTCCAACAAGCTCTGCTGTAGAGGAACCCCTGCTGGTGTGCTATGAAGTAGTCTGTACTGGGGACAGCTAGGGACTGTGGAGAAGGGACCACACAGTTGCATTGGTAACAAGAGCCAACCTACTTTATAAAGGTCCCATTGGGCTAGGGAGATGGCTTACCCCGTAAGTGCCTGCTGCAGAAACATTTGGGTCTGTGTTCTTCTCACCAGCGCCCATGTAAAAGGCAGCACACAGTGCACATCTATAATCCTGGGGCTAAGGAAGTGAGTCCTGGGAGTTCCCCCCCCCCAGGTAAAGTGGGGACCTCCAGGTTGAGGGAGAGACCCTGTCTCAGAGATTCAGGTAGAGAACGGTTGAGGAAGCACCTATATACTTGTTCACATGTGCACATGTACATACATGCACATAAAAACCTATAATAAGTTGGGAGGTGGTGGTGCATGCCTTTATCCCAGCACTCGGGAGGCAGAGGCAGGAAGATCTCTGTGAGTTTGAGGCCAGCCTGGTCTATAAGAGCTAGTTCCAAGTCAGGCTCCAAACCTACAGAGAAACCCTGTCTCAAAAAACCAAAACGAACAAACAAACAAACAAAAAGCCCCCAAAACAAAAAAACTATAATAAACCTGTACACACACACACAACCATATCAAGAGGACACAAATCAGAAGCAATGGGATCAACTAGAAAGCTTTGATGCTAACCCCAGTGTGACATGCTGGAGGAGATGGGGAGGGTGGGTTTATTCAGGACACGCAGGTAGAAAGTGGCAAGAATGGCTCTGGGAAGGCCTGCTGTCTGCTTTCTTTGCATGGACAGAAGCTGGCTAGGAAGACCAGGTGTTCCGATACAAGTGGAAGACGAGGCGCTGGCACGTGTCAGAATACAGTTTTCGTAAAGTGGCACCCAGCACTTGGTCCTCTGCCAGGGAGTCCTTCTGAAAAGTCATTAAGGGCTATGCATCCAAGGGAAATACCTTTGCAGGTCCATGTGCATAATCAGGCCAGTGTTTTATGAAGACGTTTTGGGAAATAATAGAACCTGGGTCATCAGAGGAAGGCATGTAGAATACAGAACAAAGGGTCTATTCCCATGGCTGTAAAATCTTCAAAGACCCAGGTGACGAGGGCAGACCCAGGACTCAGCAGGAACGAAGGAGTGCAGAGCAAAGATGTGAGACAGTCAACAAACGGGGCCGGGGTAGACGTGTCAGAGAAAGCCAAGGGGTACCGCCGGCGTCACAGGAAGGGCTTCCTGGCTAAGAGGGCGTGCTGTCCTTAGTAGGGTAGTCAGAAGCAGCACAACAGGCATGCCAAATAAATCATCAGCATTGTTAATGTATGTTCTTTGGCACACGCGAGTGTGACGGGGCCCTCTGTATTTTCACTTCCTAAATTTGGACATTTGGGGTCTGAAGGAAACTGGAAACGGGTAGAGACACAGGCCTCTTGTATGGAAGAAGAAGTTGGGTTTCTAAGTTTTCACCCAAGAACACACAGGACATGACGCGTGTATCTGGGCCTCACAACTGACTACTCTTAAGAATTGCCCAGAGAGCTCTGGGGGGGAAAAAAAGACGTCCTGATTATCCGAGATGCTGGGTTAATTCATCTATTGCACAGTCTAGGGAGTTTAAGTCTCCCTAGGTGATTCTAATCCATCGCAAAATTTAGGAACCACTGATCTAAACTGGGGGGAAAGTCACTAATGTGGGTGGAAAAGAATGCACGAGTTGGCTCCCTGGAGAGCAGCTAGTGCTTACAGGCTACTCAGGGACAAGGAGACAGCAAGGGGAATGGAGAGTGCTGGTTTGGGAATGATGAATGATCCACCCAAAGGGAAAGGAGCCCGGAGAAGGCCTCACCAAGCGCCCAACCCCAACCCAGGGAAAGTAGGACGCAGTGCTAGACAGTTGCTGGTAGGTGGCGCTGGTGGGTTCAGGGTCAAGGAGACAGTTTCAGGTGCTGGGAAACACAGGCAAGGTAGCGATCTTGTCATTCCTGCCTTTATCTGAAAACAGAGACGCGTGCTGCCTTCCTTATTAAACTCCCGTGGGGACAAAAGCCGAGCGAGAAAAAGGATGCACAGGTTAGTCTTAGCTTGAGATGCTGAAGCAACACAGCACTGACTTTGAAACAGCTGGAGTGTGATTCTCATTTCCCAGTTCAGTGGCCGTGGCCAAGAGAGTAGCCCCAAGGACACGTCCATGCTGGTGTTTGCCAACTGGACAAGACCATACCAGGTCTTGAAGGTGTTATAGGATGAGATAGGGTCCAAGCACAGAGTCAGACACATAGTGGGTGCTTTTCGAATTGTTATTGCACAAACTGAAAGCCGTTTGCAAAAGCAGTCCACAATGACTACAGCAGAACTATGGTTATAAGGAAAAAGGAAGTTATAGATCCCAGCACTTACATGGAAGCCAAAACCATCCACAGCTCCGGTTCCCTGGCATCTGACACCCTCTTCTAGCCTCCAGGCACCAGGCATGCACATGGTACACATGCATGCGTGCAAACAAAACACTCATAAAATAAATCCTTTTTTTTTTTTTTAAAGCAATTAAATCTGCACAGGGACTGGAGAGGTGGCCCTGTGGTGACAAGCACACAGTGCTCTTGCAGAGGACTAATTCAGTTCTCAGTGCCCACATGGGGTAGCTCACAACTATTTCTAACTCCAGCTACAGAGGGGTCCCAGGCCTCTGGTCTTCGAGGTCCCCTGCACCCATGTGCACCCTCTCAGACATATAATTAAAAATGAAACAAATCTTTAAAATGTCTGCATGGAAACTGCAGTTTAAGTTAGAGTTTCTTCACGCGAGGGTTTGGAGCGGTCTCCCAGTCAGGTTCTGCTCTCGGCAAGGGGAAGAAAAAGAGATGACAAAAGATTCCACATGAGAGGATACATGGTGTTTCTAATTCAGTTATTGCATTCAGAAGTAGTCCTTCATCGCTACTAAGGGATCTTCACTTCCCTGGGAGTATTTTTCTCTGTCTAATCATTAAAGGAGAATCCCCAAATAGCCAAATAGCCATCACAAATAAGGCTCCTGTTTTTCAGCTGTTGTCCACTGCCGACTCTGACACCTCCCTCCCAGGGAACTGCTCAAGCAAGAGAGGGGACAGGCAGGACCAAATCCACAAGTAATGTCTAAAAGGTGCCTAATTTACCTGGTGATGGTAGATAGAACGCCGAGCGTGCTTCAGAGAACCTTATCAATGTTAACTAAACATCAATGCTCAAAACCCCCTCTGAAGTGTGCCTTTGAGTGAATGGTTGGTGGGGCTTCAGGGGGGGCTAAGATTCAAAAACGGCTACTTGACAGTGAGAATCTCTAACCAAGCCAGGACAGCTGTGCGTGACACAAGTTATTCTTATCGAATCCTCTGTGCTCTGACAGAGGAGTTTACCATGTTATTTTAGGAGCTGTCTGAGAACACAAACAAATAAACAAACATAATAGGAAATTGATGCACTAACCATTTCCAGGAAACATTCAAACCAGGAAGTTGGAGGCTAGAGGATATGAACGCATGCTTGTCTCAAATTACATCTTCTACCAAATTCAATTTTTAATATTTTTGAAGTGTTTTTCCAGGGGCAAGGTCCTAGGAAATCCATAAAATGTGACTTAGTGTGAGTTTCTCGACCTCACTCTGCTGGCACTCTGGCTGGCTGATCACCTACTGAGGAGGAAGACCTGTGTTGCCAGGGGAGCGCCAGCAGACGATGGTAGTGCAAACTCCCTTTCCCAGTCTGATAACAAAATATCACCCATCATTCCTAAGTGTCCCCCAGCCATCCAATCTGTGCACATGTAAGAACGACTTACTCAGACTACATGTCAAAGTATCTCTTCCCAGCTCTCTGCTCCTACAGAGAGCCCTTGTGGGTTTGTAACTGCCCTGACGAGAATGAAAGAATTTTAAGGAGACACTGAGATCCCCATCTTTGACGGTCAGGCTCTTGAGACAATAAACCCCCCTAAAATTGGAATTCCCCAGGAATCAGAGACTGGGAGAAGGGGAAAGTTGAAGCCCTGAGCCAGGCAGAGCAGGAAATTGTCTCTTGAAAAGAGATTTTTACAGGGTTCCAGCAGCTGCTCAGATTACCATGAAGGAAAGAAGGAAGCTGAGTAGACCGGATGGGTCAATGATTTGAGGAACACACCGTGGCAGGATCGCTAAACTGCGCCTATTTCTTGCTCTCTACTGAGACCTAAACCTCATGTCAGAGCCTAGGAGGTTGTCTTGGATGTCACTGAACCTTTTCACTCGTTCCTTTTCTCAGCGTAGCTATGTTGAGTAATCTTCCATTCTTTGCTTTCTATCACTCTTGTTTAATTGCTGTACTGAGGACAGGTGACTGACCCCAGTTTGTTAGGGCTACCAGAACCCAGACACCTTAGCAACCACAGCCACAGATTTACCAAGGGGAGAAGCATGTGATCTTCCCTGGGTTGTTACTCTTTGATTCATGTGAACAGAGATTTCCAGAACTTCTGGCACGGGAGGGTGGGCCTTGGATGTCTCAGAAGATCCTGCAATCAGCAGTTCATTTCAGCACGAGGAGATGGCTTCCCTGGACAATCCTTCTGCCCGGGGGCTGGCCATGGACCTAGTGGCCTCTAGCTTTCTCCTTCTCCTCAGGTTGCCTGCTGGCTATGCTAATTCTCAGGAAAGGCTGGCAGCCCACACAAGACATTTCTGGCTTTTCCTGCCTCCTCCATCTCTGCATACTCAAATGCCAAACTCTCCTACTCTTGGAGCCAAGAAATCTGAGGGCGCTTGAGAATGAGCAACTGGCGGTCAGCCTCCCCACAACCGGACTCTTACTCCTCCGTGCCTCTATTCCTTCCACCCATCCATGACACCCCCCCCCCCCGAAGTGATAGAAGTTCCTGCTGCTATTAGTTCAAGGGGAAACAATCATGCTGTATTAAAGCTTAGGAAAAATAGGGGACATTATCTCTTGATGAACATAAAGTAAAGATAGATTATCAAGACCACGTGTTATAGAAACCACTGGGCATTTACAAGTTCATATAGGTAATCTCTTTACACACAGTGGTCTACATTTGAACAGAGGGCTCTATAAGGGAACAGTTAGGGCTAAGTGACCTCATAAGGACAGGTCTTAATCTGGATGTGACACCAGGAGAAAGCAGTGTGAAGACAGTAGAGAATGAACTAGCAAGTAAGGATGCGAGCCCTTGCCAAAAACCAAACTTGGTGCCTCAGCCTTGGACTTCTGGTCTCCAAAAGTGTTGGAAAATAAATATCTGTTCCATTGCCAACTCTGTGGTAGTTTGTAAGAGCAACCTGAGGAAGATTCATAGATTACAGAACTCAGCAGTTAAGTAAATCGAACAAACAAGCAGAAAACAAGTACAAGATCCTCACCAAGGTAGGCAAGAAACAGCATGATGTACCACCGGGCAGAAGAAAACAGAGCCCCTGTGCAAGAGGCTCATTGCTATTAGGCATCTTAAGACTCTACAAACAAATTGTGTGTGCGGTCAAACACAAGCACTTGGAGACACTGGCATATAAACAGGAGTGTCTGGGATAATCACCCCAGTGTGACAACCCCAGTTGGTTCTAGAAGATTGGAATTGGGGAAGGAAATGGTCAATGGGGATGTTTTATCTTACACTATCTTTTAAATATATAATATTTTATTAATTCTTTGAGAATTTCATACCTTGTATTTTGATCATTGTCAGCTCACTCCTTCCCTTGACTCTCCCAAATCTTCCCCAACTGCCCTTTCCCAACTTCCTGTCTCCTCTTCCTCCTCCTCCTCCTCCTCCTCCTCCTCCTCCTCCTCCTCCTCCTCTTCTTCTTCTTCTTCTTCTTCTTCTTCTTCTTCTTCTTCTTTTTGAGACAAGGTTTCTCTGTATATCCCTGGATGTCCTGGAATTTCCTCTATAGACTCAGCTGGCCTCAAACTCAGAGATCTGCCTGTCTCTACCTCCCGAATGCTGGGATTAAAGTCTTGAGCTACCACCCCCCACCCTGGCACTTGTTTTTTAAACTCAGAGTCCAATAGTAATTTTTGTTGTTGTTTTGAAAAAAATCAGGTGATGTGGAGAGATGGGTCAGTCAGTGAAGTATTCGCTATGAAGGTACAAGTGCCAGAATTTGTTCTCCAGCACACACAGAAAGACAAGCATCAGCAAGTGCTTGGCATCCCAGCACTGCTGTGGAGTTGGAGGTAGGAAGATGCCCGGGCTCAGCAGTCAGCCAGTCCTGCCTACTTGACAAGGCCAGTGGGAAACCCTACTTAAGAAAAGAGTGGACAGCCTCTGAGGAGTAACATCTATTATTGTTTTTTGGCTTGTGCACCTGTGCGCGTGCGCGCGCGCGCGCACACACACACACACACACACACACACACACGCTACACAATGTACTAGATACTCCTGTATCGTAAACAAAGTATTAAGTCCTTTGTTGCCTAATTGTTCTGTTCTCTCAGAGCTTGAATTATGTTCTCACTCTATGTCTGGCCTCCACCAAAGGCAGCAGAAAGTCCCAGGGATACGAGATTCTTTCTGCTCTAAGTTCCATAATGCACCACGCTTTTTCTCAGCATCAAACCTAGTTGCTGATGCAGGAGTGGAGCACGCAGAAGACTTCCTGGAAGTCTAAACTGAATTCTATTAATAGGAGAAAATAGACATCTTCATTCATTTCAATGGAGTCTAGAGAAAGGAGAAATAAACTTAGAATAAAATAGAAAAATAATCTGTATACATGTTATAGTTGTTAGCTTGTTATTCTTGTGGGGCTCCTAACACTGGGAATGGGATGCCTCTGACTCCTTCCTCTGCTCTAGAGAACCTTTTCCTCCTACTGGGTTGCTTTACCCAGCCTTGAGATGAGGATTTGTGCCTAGTATTATTGTAACTTGTTATGGCATGTTCAGTGGGTATTCCTGGGAGGCCTGCTCTTTTCGGAAGGGAAACAGAGGAAGAGTGAATCTGGGGGAGAGGGGAGTAAGGAGACCGGGACGAGTTGAGGGAGGGGAAACTGCAGTCAGGATGTATTGCATGAGAGAAGAAATAAATTCCCAATAAAAATGAAGAGTAATACAAAGAAACAAGACAAAGTATACCAAAGTATAATAACCCATGAAATGGATTTTCTGAAATAAAACTCAAAGAAGTTGAAAGAAAAAAAATCCACAAGAAACTCCCAACAGGGTGCATTTACACTGAGTCTGTCTGCTTTCAGGAATGTGTACCTGTGTTCAGATTCCAAACAGACCAGCTAGTGGCAGTGAAGGCAATCCCAGCCTAACCCCAGTGTTGGCTCTCATGGGAAGAATGAAGAAAATTCTTCTTCTTCTGCAGACATCTCCATGGTGTCCCCTTCAAATGTTTGTGGTTCTTCTAATAGATTTTGATGTCCTCTGGACGTCAGATTTGGACTGTCCTCACCGTCTTTTGTTATGAAAGCTATTTTAGCAACCACAGGAGGGCTTGGTCATCTGTAAACTACTGCACAGAGACAATGAGTCTTTCTCCATCCACCTCTCAGATCCATTCTGAGTCTTGCTTCTGTGTTTCCCCATTGCAGTCCTCCAGGCCTTCCCTCCACCCTGGCTTCTCACCGAAGTCTTTGCCCACGCCTTGAGCTCCCTATGGAGAGCTCGTGTTTCTTTCCTTCCCTTCTTGGCACCGTCTGCATGAAGTTTCTTTAGTATAGATATTCAAAAACACCACATGCACCTCCAGAGCTCTTACCACAAGGAAACTCAATTAGCTAGTGTCTGGCTCTCCTGCCAGACTCTAAACTTCAGGACTGTAAGAATTTTATTGACACCCCCCCCCAATTTTGACACAAACACCCATGCCTACAGAATGGCAGCCACTCAATAGACCATTGTAAACAAACTGCTCTGGGTGCAGTTGTATTTTCAGGCAAACCAGTTGAATCAGTCACACTCCAGTTTGCAAGAGGAGAATCTGCTCCATAAACTAACTAACTCTCTCTCTCTCTCTCTCTCTCTCTCTCTCTCTCTCTCTCTCTCTCTCTCTCAGTGTGTGTGTGTGTGTGTGTGTGTGTGTGTACTGAGATCAGCATTGACTATCTTCCTCTAGCTCCCCACCTTATTTTTGAAACAGCCTCTCACTGAACCTGGAGCTTTCTGCTTAGCTACACTCCCTGGTGAGAGAGCCCAGGACTTCCCCTGCCTCCTCCTTCCCAGCGCTGGGATCACAGTCACTCAATAATACATTGGGCTTTGTACCTGGGTTCTGGGGATCCCGCCACTGGTCTCCACGCTTGGGAGCTAAGTACTTTATCCACAGAACCATCTCCCCATCCCATGAAAGATTCTGATGAACCCTTGAGTTCCCATCTGGTCCCTAGTCAGAGCTACTAATACCATCAATAGTGAATTCTGGCCTGGGCTAGACAAATATAAGTCACGCGAGTTGATCTGCTAAGGGAATGGTATTTTACATAGCAACATGCTCTCAAGAATGTTCTTCTCATATTTTAAAACCTGACTGCTGTCCTGGTTAGAGGAAAGCCACATCCTGTTCATTCGGTCACACAGTTTTTAAACTTTAAGATACTTAATTAAGATCTGGAGAGAAGGCTCACTATTCAGAGAGGGTCTCTTGCAGAGGACCAGAGTTCAGTTCCCAGCACTCACATCAAGCGGCTCACAACTGCTTTAACTCCAGTTCCAGGTGGTTCAACGCCCCCTTCTGGCCTCCACTGCACCCAAGTGCATTTGATGCATGTACACAAACTCCAGCTCACACACGTACACATAACATTTAAAAAAATGAATCTTTTAAAAAATGCTCAATTTAATCAACATTTTTACTAATTAAATTTGCTTTTAAACAATTTTTCATATGTATTCAGTATACCCGACCACTCTCACTCTCTCCTGCAAAGTCTTGTGTCCAAAGTAGTCACAGGTGGAGGCTGTGGAGGGTGGAAGGCCCAGAAACACTTTGGAAAAAAAGAATGTGCTAGAAAAGTACCACAGTCCTCTCAGCACATCGAACTGCTCAGTAGTTAATATTCTCTTTCTTGTTCTGTTTTAGCATGCCATGTGTTCCATTTAAATAAGATATTCCTAAATAGTCTTCCAGGCTTTTTTTTTTCTTTTTGGTTTTTAGGTTTTGGGGCCAGGATTTCTCTTTGTATCAGTCCTGGGCTATTTTGGAACTTGCTTTGTAGACCAGGCTGGTCTTGAACTCAAAGATCCGCTGGTCTCTCTGCCGCCCAAGCGCTGGGATTAAAGGTGTGCTCTGCCACATTTGGCTCTTCAAGGTCTTTCAAAGAAGGAACTTAACCTTTGCTGAAGCTCAGTGCTGCAATGCTGCTGCCTTGGAAGACACAGGCGCCTCTCCACTGTCCACACTATAGAATAAATTCAGCCACCGCAAGGATATCAAACAATCGACAATTGATAGCCACTCCAGTATTTGGTCTATATTTGAATAACAGTCTCATATGATTAGGAAGATTAACAAAAAATCATCATACCTGTCTTTCTTTTGTGCAAGGGACAGCAGTAGGTGAGAGCAGACCCCCTGTGGCCAAAGGAGAAGGCAAAGCATTGTATCCTATCCCTGGCAAAGCATTGTATCCTATCCCTTTCTATCCAGGAAGTCAAAGCCACCTCTGCCTGATGGAATCACCAGGGGCCTCTTATAAACCTGGGCTACAGCCAGATCCATTACATCACAGTCCCTGACAGCGCCAAGTCATCCTGGTTCCTGAAGCTCCCACATGGCTCAGTGTGCACCTGAGGCTACGAGTCGTCCTGGTCAGCCATTAGACTGTGCTTGGAAACGCACATCAATGGTGCTCCGTCCCAAGACCTGCAAACACTTAGCTGAAAACAGCTGTTCCCAATGACGGTGTACATAATCCCAATATTAGTGTCACCAGAAATAGCAAAGAAGTAGGAGCCATGATCTACTCCTTCAAAGGCATTTAAACTGAGCCACTCAAGGTTACCAGGCTTTCATTACACACAGGGCTATCCACTGGAGCAGATTTTTGTAATAGAGATTGTGTTCCTTAGGGAACTACCTAAATAAATTGTGGTTAACAGCAGACTAGGTAGCCATTAAAAAAAGCAAATTCCTCTCATTATAGAACGTCAACTATAGGCAGGTTTGTCCCAGTCTAAAATACAAAGAGCCTCGGCTTTTCCAAGCTTTCATTAGGGCTCTTGTATGGGCTTAACTGTAAGTGAGGATGAACCATACAAATTCAAATTTGGGGTTCTTTAGTCAAAGATGCACTCAACCTTAAAGATCACAAGAGCAAAGTATTAAAACAGGACAGGGTCCTTCCTCAGGCATGGCCATTAGTGTGGCTGCACAGGCTGCAAGTTCTAGAGGGAACAGGTAGTCCATGGTGGAGAGAAGACGGAGAGTGGTGTCAGCAGTTAGAAGCAGGTGGCAAGTGCTGTGGAGGAGAAAGAACGAAGGATGTGACTTGAAATTTTTAAATAGAGGAGTCAGGGGAGGGTGCCAGGAACAGTGAGAAAGGAAGCCAGTGTGACTGTCTGGGTTGAGGGTAGCAATTGGTGATCAGGGGCTTGTTAGGACAAAGTCCCGGGGACTTCCTAGAGTATAGCTGGGGTGCTAAGGGCTTCCCTGTCACCCCAGGGAAAAAGACATGTGATGTAGGAAGTTCTGTATAAGTGTTGCTTTTATTGGTTAATGAATAAAGAAACTGTCTTGGCCTGTAATAGGGCAAAAGAGTAGAGCTAGGTGGGGAAAACTAAACTGAATGCTGGGAGAAGGAAGGCAGAGTCAATCACTATAGATGGAGAAAACAAGATATTCCATGACAAAACCATATTTAAACAATTTTTATCCACAAATTCAGCCCTACAAAAAGTGCGAGAAGGGAAACAATTCAAAGAAGTTAGCTGCACCCACAAAAGCACAGGCAACAGATAACTTCACACCAGCAAACCCCAAATAAGGGAAACACACAAACAGTACCACATCATCAACAACAAAACCAAATATAATAGTAGCTAACAATCACTGGTCATTAATATCTCTTAATATCAATGGACTTAATTCATCTATAAAAAGACACATGCTGGGGCTGGAGAGATGGCTCAGAGGTTAAGAGCATTGTCTGCTCTTCCAAAGGTCCTGAGTTCAATTCCCAGCAACCACATGGTGGCTCACAACCATCTGTAATGGGGTCTGGTGCCCTCTTCTGGCCTGCAGGCATACACACAGACAGAATATTGTATACATAATAAATAAACAAATATTAAAAAAAAAGACACATGCTAACAGAACAGATACAAAAACAGGACCCATACTCTACTGCATACAAGAAACACACCTCAACCTCAAAGACAGACATTATCTCAGAGCAAAGGTTTGGGAAAAGGTTTTCCAATCAAATGGGCCTAAGAAACAAGTAGGTATAGCTATCCTAACAAAATAGACTTCAAACTAAAATCAATCAAAAATTATGGAGGACATTTCATCTTTATCACAGGGAAACTCCATCAAGATGAAGTCTCAATTCTGAACATCTATGCCCCAAATGAAAGGGCACCCACATTTGTAAAAGAAACATTACTGAATCTTAAGTCACACATCAGACACCACACACTAATAGTGGGAGACTTCAACACCCCCACTTTCACCACTGGACAGGTATTCCAGACAGAAACTTAATGGAGAAAAAAGGGAACTAGCAGATGTTATGACTCAAATGGACTTAACAAACATCTATAGAATATTCCACCCCAACACAAGAGAATATACCTTCTTCTCAGCACCTCATGGAACCTTCTCTAAAATTGACCACATACTTGGCAACAACACAAACGTCAAGAGATACAAAAAATTTGGAATAACCCCGTATCTTATCAGATCATCATGCCTTAAAGTTAGAATTCAACAACACTAACTGCATAAAGACTACAAACTCATGGAAATTGAACAAGGCTCAACTGAATCATTACTGGGACAAGGAAGAAATAAGAAAGAAGTAAAAGACTTCATAGAATTCAACAAAAATGAAAGCACAATATATCCAAACCTATGGAATACTATGAAAGCAGTGCTAAGAGGAAAGTTCATAGTACTAAGTGTCTACATAAAAAACATGGAGAACTGGCACCCATGTGGCCAACTAAAATCCACTTAAAAACCTGAGAGAGCTTAATTCTAGACACAAAAATACAGAGATTAACACAGCTTCTTGCTGTTTGCTGGAAGCTTGCTGCAGCTCTTTTAAGAGATATTTTCCTAGCTCAGCCATAGCACGAAAAATGTCACAGCTGCTTTGAAATACCGGCCTTTTGGGGCCGCTGCTAGTGCAAACTCTGACTCTTTCAGGAAGGAGGTCCAGCTACACAGCTTTTGAGTTGGGTTTGTGAGCAGATTGCTGCTGCTTGCTTAATGGCAACATGGATCAGCTTTGTGCCTGGAACTGGGGCAGTGTGTATGGCTCAGGCTCAGAGACACACGTGGCTCTGACATGCTGGACTGTGTGGAGCTAGCAGTCAGTACCATATATAACATAGTAATTGAGTAGCTTAGGTTTTAGACTGGGCCAGCAAGCAAACAGCACCATATATACCATAATAATTGCACAGATTAAGTTTTAAGAAGCGCTTAGCATTTTAAGAAGCACTTCTGGTCAGAAAATAATTACAGATATGTAATAAAGACAAATCCAGATGGGCCATAGTGTTGGATAAATGTACATAGGCTTGGAAAAGAAAAGGAGTATAGAGAGTCATAAAATAAAATTAATGCTTTTTTTAAAAAAAAGGGTAACGTTTTTAAAGAGACAGAGTACAGATACTCATAGATGAAAAGGAGTAAAGAAAAATAAGCCACATAAAAATGGAAAATTCACAGAGTGTCTGGATTATGTATATTATTGTATTTTCTTTGAATTTTTTGACTGTAAATTAGCTAAGTACAGAGAAACATTTCATTGAATGGGCTGCTAAGTTAAACCAACATAAAAGTATCTTGATTTCAAAATTTGAGTCTAAGGATATGTTGCTTTGGAAAAGAGATTCTTCTTTTGTTTTCACAGAAGATGAGAACCTGTGGATTGCTTCTAGAACAAATTGGTTTGATAGACCACACCCCCCTGAAAGGTTGCCATAAACACCCTCAAAAATTTACTTCACCCAACTGGTGACTGAGATTAACCTAGCACACAGCATACACCATGAAAGACCTGATTAACAGGGCCCCCAAACAGCAAGAAGCAGTATGGACAAAACTATGCCCATATTCCCAAATATTGCCTATATATGTTTGT
The DNA here is from genome assembly GCF_014885135.2 of Alexandromys fortis. Lineage (NCBI taxonomy): Eukaryota > Metazoa > Chordata > Mammalia > Rodentia > Cricetidae > Alexandromys > Alexandromys fortis. The sequence continues at coordinate 3,560,500 of NW_026067996.1, forward strand.
TTACATTTTAAGAGGGATATACTATAGATATGAATAATTTGCATTGGTATGGATCTTGGTTAATAGATAATCATCTACAATAGTCAAGCTTGTAGTATTGTTAGATAGATTTTCTAGGTGTATAGAGATATATTTCAGTAAGATAGGTATTCTTCAAATCTTTCAGAGACCTTCAGAATATGGCATTTGAAATGTTCAAGAATGTAAGACTTTTCATGACAGTGAGACACATCTGCTCCTGGCAGTACCAGTTTCTTCAAGAGGAAGATGGGCATTGAAGAGGCTCCTTATGGCATTTGCTAGCCATTTATGCAAGAAACTGTTCTTGCCTGGACAGCTAGACTGGACATGCAGGGCCCACAGAGAAATGACTGCTGAACTTGCCTGTGATGTGAGGGTCGGGCTTGTTGGGGTTTCTGTCCCGCCCAGTCCCCCAGCAGTTTTGCCCCAAAGAAAATCACACAGAGATCTTTATAAGTTGTAAAACTGATTGGCCCATTAGATCAGGCTACTTATTAGCTCTTGCAGCTTGTATTAACCCATTATTCTTATCTATTTTAGCCACATTCTACAGGATACAAAAGAAAGTGACAGAGTCAAGCTGCCAATATGGGCTAAACTACCTTTGAAATTTCCTGCTTCATGGAAAAGTCTGCCAAATATTATGGGCCTGTAGGCTGAAGATGAATGCCCTAATGGTGCAGAAGAAATTTGGGTGACTGTCCAGGCAATGAGATGTCTCTGTTTTTTCTAGAGTTTTGGACTTAGGTAATATTATATCCTTCTGGAATCTTTGAAGAATTTAAAGTTATAGTTTTCCATAGTTATGATAAAAGATAAACTATACGTAATATTGTAACTGTAATTCTTACTTGATACCTGTTTTGTTATATGTAGTTTTACTGTGATAAAGTTAAAACCTTCCTTTTTATTTAAACAGAAAAGGGGAAATGGGTGGGAGGGCCTTCTGTCTCTGTGTTGCTTTTCTTGGTTAATGAATAAAGAAACTGCCTTAGCTTGTTGATAGGGCAGAACTTAGGGTAAGCAGGGAAGACAGAACTGAATGCTGGGAAAAGCAAAGAGTCAGGAAGATGCCATGGATCCACGGCTGGAGGTATATGTGCTAAAACTTTGCTGGTAGGCCATGACCTCGTAGTGATATACAGATTAATATAAATGGATTAAATTAAGATGTAAGAGTTAGCCAATAAGAAGTTAGAGCTAATGGGCCAAGTGGTGTTTTAAATAATATAGTTTCTGTGTGGTTACTTTGGTTCTGGGTGGCCGGGATGAGCATATGGCCTCTCCTTGCAACAAAAAACTCTCACACTAGTGACTTAACTGAAAGCTTTAGAACAAAAAAAAAAAAAAAAAAAAGCAAACTCACCCAGGAGGAATAGATGACAGGAAATAATAAAATTGAGGGATGAAATAAATAAAATAGAAATGAAGAAAACCAACACAAGTATAAATGAAATGGGAAGAGTTGCTTCTTGAAGAAAATCAACAAAACAGACAAGCCCTTTTCCAGACTTAACCAAAAGGCAGAGAGAGAATATCCAAGTTAAAAAAAAAATCAGAAAAAGAGAGGGTACATAAACACAGACATTGAGGAAATCTAGAGAATCATTAGTATTTTTCTTGCCTAGATCCACAGTCAAAGGTAGGAGAGAGGTGATGCTCATGCGTCAGTGAGTCGGAGAGGGAGGGACACAGTGGCATTAGCTGGTGGCAGTAAGGGACAAGACATTTCCTACCCACCAACCCTTTCTTCCTGCCCCTGCCTGTCCTCAGTGGACAGGGAAGGTCAGCAAAATAATAACACACTGTGCCCCTTCACTGCAATAGCAACCTTAACCAAGACGTGTGCTGCTGTGTTTATTTATATGTATCTGTTGCACTATCATTGTATCCCTAGGATGAAACCAGTGTGATCACAGCTATGATATTAATATGCTACTATTGAATCCAGTTTGCACTTTTAAAAAAGATTACTTGTGCATGCACACCATCCTTCTGACAATTGTAAGGTCCTCTTCCCATCTCTAATTTTATTAATGTGAGTTCTTTCTTTTGCTTACTTTTGGCCAAGGGTTTGTCAGTCTTATCTTTCTGAAGAGACAAATTTTTACTTTGTTGATAGTTTTTTCCCCTCTTGCTCTCTACTTCATTGATTTTTTTTTTGCCCTGAATTTTTATTATTTCTACCAATTTGGGGCTGGGTTTGTTCTTATTTTCCTAAGACCATTGGATGTATCACTTGACTGATTTTAAATGTAAATGATTTAAAATGTAAATATCTATACCTATGGATTCCTTCTTAAAACTACCTTCATTATATCACAAAGGAGCTTGTAAATTGTGTTTTCATTTCAATTTGATTCTAAGAACTTTTTAATCCCTCTCCTCAACTTATTATATTTTTATTTTTTTTTTAATTTTTGGTTTTTCGAGACAGGGTTTCTCTGTGGCTTTGGAGCCTGTCCTGGTACTAGCTCTGTAGACCAGGCTGGCCTCAAACTCACAGAGATCCGCCTGCCCCTGTCTCCCGAGTGCTGGGATTAAAGGTGTGCACCACCATCACCCGGCTTCTCCTCAACTTATTAAAGAACCCATGAACAATCCTCATGAGTCTGTGTAGTTTTTCTTCCTATTGGTTGTAGTTTTCCCTTATTATGATTTGGCAATTAATATATACAAACACAGTTAAATGATTTTGGGTGTGTTAAGACTTGTTCTTTGACTTTTAATGTAATCTATTTTTGAAAATTTCCCATAGGCTACTGAAAATTCGTATTTTATAGCTGCTGGTTGTAATAATTCTGTAGATATGTAATAAGTCTAATCGATGCTGACTCTTAACTCTGGAGTTTTATATTTACAATTATTGAGGCTTCTTGATGTGTTGCTCCCTATATTGTAATCGTCCAAATTCCTTTCAGTTTTATCTTAAAGTCAGTTTTGTAAGATGAACTATTACCATCTCTCTATTTTCAGGCCCTGATTACTTGAGTTTTCATTTTCCATCTTTTGGCCTTCAGACTCTACATGTCTTTTGCCAGGGAGGATGTTTACAGACAGGAAGCAGTTAGATTTTATTTTTTAAGTTCAATCTACAAGTCTACATCTTTTAATTGGAAATTTAAGACTTTACACTTAAGGTTATTGTTGAAAAATTGTTCTTAATTTCTTTTTAACCCTGGAGTTTTTTTGTTTTAGTGAGTTAGCACTCTCTGACCCTTTTCTAATTCTCATAGAGAGTCTTGTAAGGATTACACTTTCCCAAACTCTCACAATCATGCATATCTATCACCTTCATATCTGTGTAGATTTCCTTCAAGTATTCTCTGTAGTTCTGGCCAAGTGGTCATGAACTGTTCCGACTTATGCTTATCATGGGAGGACTTTGAAGGATAATTTTGCTGGATAGAATAATCTTGATGGGGATTATTCTGTTTCGTGGTTTGAAATGTCAGAGCACATACGCTCCTAGTTTTTCATTTCTGCTGAAGAGGTCCACTACTGTTCACTTGATACTTGTCTTGCAATTCCTTACTCGTTCTGTGTCCATGTTATTTTAATTAAACCATGGTATGGGGTATTTCCTTTCTGGTAACATCTTTTGGGGGCTTTTCTGTACTTGAAGGCCTATTTCCTCCCTAGATTTGGGGAACTTTTTAATAATAATTTCACTGAATAGATTTTCTATGTCTTTAGTATCTATTTAAGTTCTCTTCCACATCATAGACATACAGATTTAAATTTTTTTTTTCAAGTCAGGTTTTCTTTGTATATACTTGGCTGTCTTGGAATACTTTCTGTAGACTTGACTGGCCTAGAACTCAGACATTTACCTGCCTCTGACTCCAGAGTACTGGGATTAAAGGCAATATAACTCTAAAGTTACAAACTTTTAGAGGAGTCATGTTGATCAGCTTCTACCATTTTATTATTTATTTATTTATTTATTTATTTATTTCTTTTGTCTTATAGAGGGTCCTTCTTTTGAGGGCCCATCCTTAGGACTATTCCAGGAGAAAACAAAATACTTTGTAAAGGTAACATCATCCAAATTTAAAAAAAAAAAAAAAAAAAAAAGACAGCTACTACATCACCAACCACCACCAACAAGAAAGTGGTAAAAAACCACTGAAGAATAGCCTAACTAGGTGAAAATTTAATAAAAGAAAAAGTAGTGAAAGAATTGAAGCAGGAGCAACAAAAGAGAAATGATACTTCAAGGCTAAATAAAAGAAAAAAGCATATGAGAAAGAAAAAAGATAAACCCTGCTTACAAAATAAAGAGTACATAAGTAAAACTAGATAAAGAAGATAAAATCATGCAATATTTTTAAAAGAAAGGAAAAATGTCAAAAATATTTCCAACAGACAAAAGGTTAAAAAAAAAGATGAAAAATTGTTGAAGATGTGCCCACAAATACAATAGTGGCATGAACATCATAGGAGTAACCTATAATTTTTCTGATAGGATTTAAGTCATATTGCACATGATAAACCCACCTGGCAACATTGTCAGGCTAAGAACCTGTGGCTAGACAGGTTTCAGGCCCCAAGGAAGAACCTGCTATCACTATTCTGCTAAGTGGATATAGTATTATACCAACTCCTAATGGCTTAGGGTTATACTCATCAATTAGTGCATCATTCAGTCCTCATCAGAGAAACTTTTATTTGTAGTACCCAGTGGTAGTGAACACAGAAACCCACAACCAACCAAGAAAATAGAAGACTGCAGAATGCTCATTCCTAATGGGACGTGTTATTTCACATCCTCTCCTCCCAAGGCTCAGAGATCATTGCAGAAAAGGGTGGAAAGGCAAATATCCAGAGGCAGTCTAAGAATATGAGGAGACAATGTCCTCAGAACACAGCAGAGCAGCTGTACATATGAACTCATGATTGTGACAACATGCACAAGACCTGTGCAAGATGAAGCCATACCAGATCTCAGCATGGAGAGGGGAGGTGGGCATAATATCCAACCCTCAGCTGAAGAACTGGCTTCTTTAAGAATGTTTCTCCAAAGGGGCTCCATGGGAACCCTAAAATCACCCAGGCTGTTGCCAAGACTATAGCTTGGTTCTCCACAAATGGATGGCAAGCCCCATTGCTGAAGACAACACCAACACAACTCATTTAGACTACAGAAGTTGAGCTGGTGCCTGCATAGAACCTTCACCCCTAGGTTCTAGTATCTTTGGAACAGGAAGGTACTTTGCACACTACCAAAGGAGAGACATAAACACCAAGCCGGCCACAAACCCTTTGATCTAAAATGGTGGCCTGCTTGCAAGATATGCTTGTTTGAGTAAAAGCAAAACAAAATTAAAAAAAAAGACAAAAACAAAAACAAGAACAAAGTAGCAATAAAATGACTCCTAATGACATTCTGCTGTACTCAAAGAACAGTGCCTTGCTCAGCCATTATCTGAGAGGCTTCTGCTTACAGAACAAATCAGAGACCCACAGCCAGACAGCAGAGAGTTAGAGACCTTGGAACACTCAGCCCTAAACAGACTTTCTCTATCAAATCTCTCCCCTCAGGGATCAGGAAAGCCTGTGAAGAGAAGGTGGCTAGAGTGTAGGAGCCAGATGGGATGGAGGACACAAAGAAAAGAAGTTCCTCTGAATCTTCCAGAGCAAAGCACGTATGAACTCACTGAGACCAAGGCAGCAAGCACAGGGCCTGCATGGGTTCGTACCAGGTCCTTTGTATATATCTTATGGTTTCCAGTTTAGTGCTTTTATGGGATTCCTGGGCACATGAATGAGTGGGTTTCTGTTTCTTGTGCCATTTCTTGGGCTCTTTTTGTTTCTGTTTATTTTGTCTGGTTTTGATGTGTTCGTTTTTTATTTATCTTATATTTTATTTTATTATTATCCCTTAGAAGTCTGTTTGTTTTCTAAAGAGAGCCAGAAAGGGAGTGGATCTGGATGGGAGGGGAACTGGGGAGGAAATGAGAGGAGTAGAGAGAGGGGAAGTTGATAGGCTATATTATCTGAGGAAAGAAAAACATCTTCGCAAAAGGATAAAAAGTATGGAGAGCCAGGGTCAGAGGATCCTGACAAATACCAAGTAACAGGGAATCTGGAAGACAGTATTATGGGAGATTTTATTTATAAGATCTTTAGAGTTATTGTTTCCAAAAAGAAATGCCTTTTAAATTAACAATGTCCTAATTGCCTCTGGGGGGGAAAAAAAGAATGTTGTCTTTGGTCACAACTGGAAGTTCACATATCAAGTGGAAGGTCACATATCCAAGATATCCAAGATATGTTGAGATATCACATATCTCAACTGGAAGGTCACATATCCCAGAATTTGTGGGCAATACAAATTGGACTTGATGCTTGGGGGGAAAAGAGAACACAGAGTATGGTGGATTGGAAAAGAGTTTGGGTCTGGAGGAATGGTGTGGGTGATATCTCCAGGAATCAATTTAAAAAGAACTGGAGAAACTTCTTTCTGAGCCCTCTAATTCTATAATCAAGCAGATGTGTTTGGGGAATGGGAGTAATGGATTGTAGCTGGAGTCTGTGGTAGTTCCTGTTTTCTTCTGGCATACTGCAGGTTAGGGCAAGGTGGTCAAGGGTTGCCAGCATCTGGGTTGTATTTATTTCTGAAACTTCCTTTCCTTGGATAATAGGGAGTTACTATTCATCATAATGAGTTTGGTGGACCACGGGCTGGGCAGTCTGTGGACTCTGGAGTAGCCATTTTGTGCATGCAGAGGAAGCAAACATCCCAGTCGAGGGGTGCCACCTATCTGACTGTGAAAAAGGCGAAGGACAGATCTCTGCCCTGGAGGTGAAGAGCTCAGAGAACCGGCAGTCCACCTGATGGTCTCAGAGCTTTCAGAATTGAGACTGTGGGAATCCAGCAGTCTGCTGAACCTCTAAGCCCAGAGCTCTAAACTTTTCCTAAAGCCAACCACTTGTAGAAGGCAGGCAGGCTTGGAGGTCCCGTGACTGTCAGCTATGGACTCGGAGCTCTCATTTCCTTTCCCCACGGACAATCAAGCTTACTCAGAGTGCAGAGTCACTGGCCATTGCTTCAGAGAGCTGACGCTTCCCGATGTCTTCTCATCTCCCCTAGCCCTTTGGTGGTCATTCCCCTTGAGATACTGTGCAGTGTTTCCAGGCTGCCTCATTTATAACTGACCCTCAGTTTCAAGTCCCCAGACATGGTAATTTGAATAGGTATGGCCCCCATAGACTCATGTGTTTGCCTGGCCTTTCAAGGGTGTCACTATTAGGTGGTGTGGCCTTGTTGGAAGAAGTGTGTCACTGTGGGGGTGGGCTTTGAGGTCTCATATAAGATCAAGCTATAACCAGTTGGGACAGTTCACTTCCTGTCACCTGTGTATAGATCAGGATGTAGAACTCTCAGTTACCTCTCCAGCACCATGTCTGTCTGCATGCTGCCATAGTATGTATGCGTGCTACCATGTTTCACCATGACAGTGGACTAAACCTCAAAAACCGCAAGCCAACCACAATTATAATTATAATTTTTCTTTATAAGAGTTGCTGTGATTGTTTGTAATAGCCAGAACCTGGAAACAACCTAGATGCCCTTCAATTGAAGAATGGATGAAGAAAGTATGGAATATATACATATTAGAGTACTACTCAGCAGTAAAAAACAAGGACTTCTTGAAGTTTGCAGGCAAATGGATGGAAATAGAAAACACCATCCTGAGTGAGGTAAGCCAGACCCAAAAAGAGGAACATGGAATGTTCTCACTCATATTTGGTTTCTAGCCATAAATAAAGGACATTGAACCTATAA
>NW_026067996.1:3568918-3657813 GCF_014885135.2 Alexandromys fortis
GGGGAAGAGACAGAAATCTTTAATAAATAAATAAATAAATAAAAAAAGAGTTGCTGTGGTCATGGCATCTCTTTACAGCAAGAGAAACCCTAAGATACCAGAGTAGCTCAGTCTTTTTTTTTTTTTTTAAATTTTTTTTCCCCCCGAGACAGGGTTTCTCTGTGGTTTTGGAGCCTGTCCTGGAACTAGTTCTTGTAGACCAGGCTGGTCTCAAACTCACAGAGATCCGCCTGCCTCTGCCTCCCGAGTACTGGGATTAAAGGCGTGCGCCACCACCGCCCGACTAAGAGTAGCTCAGTCTTAAATGACAAAAGCACTGTCAAGGGGGCACCTGTGCTTAGCACTCTGAGACATGTGGGGTGCTGCCATGGAGTTCTCCTCTGGGGCTAAGAATGAATCCAGAGGGAGAGTTACGTTGAAAACACACACTGAAATTTGGTGCAGGAGAATTGTCTGTATTCTGTTAATCATGTATTTTAATAAAATGCTGATTGGCCAGGCAGGAAGTATAGGTGGGTCAACCAGACAGGAAGTAGAGGCGGGGAGATGAGAACAGGAGAATGCTGGAAAAGAGGAAGCCCATTCCTCCCATTCCAGCTCAGACCACTGAGAAGCAAGATGTAACCTGCTTGGCTCAAAGGTACCAAGTCATGTGTCTAACATAGATAAGAATAATGGCTTAATTTAAGCTACAAGAGCTAATAAGAAGACTGAGCTAATGGGCCAATCAGTTTTATAACTTATGGAGATCTCTGTGAGATTTTCTTTGGGGCTTGTTGGCTGTGGGGTACTGGGCGGGACAGAAACCCCAACAAGCAGGTCCCCTCATGTTACAGAGATTCAGGTTTGTGAGCTGTTTCTTCTGAGACTGACACTCATTGCCAGAGCCATCTGGCTCACTTTGTGGTGCAGCTTTGGGATCTGCTCCCTGACAGAGAGCAGAGGCTGGAGTTGTGAGTGCTTTTCCTAATTGTTTCTGCTACCAGCTTCTCCATGTTTTAACTGCCCTGCCACTACTCTTTTGATTCCCAATCCCCTCTTTCTTTTCTTCAGAGAATACAGTCTTTGTACCTGACTCAGCTCATTCAGTCTCGCAGAAGAAACTTGGAAACCAACATCTTACTGGCAAAGTGCCTTCTGGCAACTCTCTAAGTTATATACAGAGATCGGAACTGACTGATCACAAAGAACACCACCTTGCTCTTTATAATCTCCTGAAATATTTGAGTATTTTATTAAGAGTCTGCATTACTAGAGATGGCTCAGTGGTTAAGAGCACTGGCCTCTCTTCCAGAGGGCCTGGGTTCAATTCCCAGTACCCACGTAGTAGCTCACGACTGTTTGTAACTCCATTTCCAGGGCTCTGACACCTTCACACCAATGCATATAAAATAAATTTAAAGAAATTATTAAAAAAAGAGTCTGCATTACTTTCATAAATTTAAACGTCTTCTTCAAAATGGAGTATCAGAAGTCTTCCTGTCCAATACTCAACTGTGGGATGTCTAGCAAACATTGCACAGTGCATGGACATGCTTCTGCAGTTCAGCAGAGATGTGGTCAACCCGAACAGTAAAAAGAAGAGTGCCAACAAGGTTTACGAGCTCTGATGCCTACGTATGAAAGAGGGTAGTAAGGTATCGGTTTGTAAGCTTCAAGACAATAAGTTACCTGTATTATAAAGATACACAGACAAAAAGTAATGAATGTGCAGTCTAGAAAGAAAAAGAATTCTTTTCTACGAAAAGTCAAAGAGTAGGTGGGCCCGGGCCCAGATGAACCAGCTCTTGTATTCTCTTGAGATCCATGGTAACAGGTACAGGAGGAGCAGCGGTGTCTAAGGACTCCTGCCCTCCTTTTGTCTGTGGGTCATGATGCTCTGAGATCAGCTTTCTCAAACTTAAACCTAACTTGTCCATGTCTCCTTCCCCCGAGAGACATGCAATTCAGCAGCAGCTCTGTAAACATTCTCAACGGTGTTCTGTCGAAGTTGGAAACTGGGAACAGGGTCGGGCAGGCCTGCCATTTGGGTCACATGACCCCTAGCCTCCACCTCAGCCCACATTATATTCCTTCTGTGACCATGTAAATCATTTTCTTCTCTTGCCTATCCAATTGCCACTTTCCTCACTCTGGCTCCATCCCCTTAAGTCACCAGTACAGGGCTCTGGGTCTCTACTTGGTCTTTTGTGCATTTGGTTTTGTTTTTTGATTCTTGATACTTGGTAGAGTTGGTTTTCAATAAATGCACGTCCAACAAACTGTCTTTGGGAAACAGCCTTGGTTATTATGTGTGCACAAATTAGCAGACTTTCCATTTTCTCTTCAATTCTATGATATTGAGATCAAAGAGAATTTATTCACAGAAGCATAAACTATCAATGCTTACTAGGAAAGTGTCTGTAGTTGCAGGCTGTGCAGACCATACCCAGACACACTGCAACGAACACTCTAGTCCAGGTAGGCCATTATATGCTGTGCTGGAGAACATACTGTATAATGTAAGTTAATCATGTCTGGCTGACCTCTTAAGTGCTCTGGATCCAGTTACCACCTAATGCCTGTACCAATGAAGTCCTATTACACCCTGTTGGCCCCTAGTGATGATCCTAGTGCATAGAGACTTGTTCAAAGGGCTCGTATGAGGTCCATCACTGCAAAACATTCCCCAAATAATTCTGTTGGGAGCTTTTGTTCTTGTAAATGCACCTCCATTTGAGTGTACGAAACACTCACGCTGACGGTGCTGCCACATAATCAGAGAATCCGAAACTCTATCCCTTTCAAGATTAGTGCAGAACTTCAGAGATGGCCTCTGCTTGGTCACCGGCAGGAAAATGCTGATAGCTGTAATTGAGTTTCAGGACATCCTTTTCAGTGTGGGTATTTATAGCAGCTAAAGAACTTTTGGACATAAAGGCTTTACAAAAATAGCTTCAATCGTTGCTTAAGCTGAGGACCACTGCTAGATACCATCTTCCAAGATAGGAAAGAAGCAATGGCCATAATTACCATGATGGGGACAAAATAAAGCATAAGACAGCAAAAGGAGCCGGACTGTGGGAATGCTTATTATACTAAGCAACCCTCCTTGAAGATGGAGGAACTTAGGCACCTTAGGAAAATCCTAGGGGTTCTGCATACAAAAGGAGTTGGCAATGGAAGGGAACTGTATAGTTGAAGCTCTATGGTGAGTTCAAGTGCATAGGCATTCACCGATTTCTTATATGGCCTGCACTAGCACTACCCCCTTCTGTCGCCAACTAAGTCCCTTTCTTCTCTTGGTCTATGCAATTGCCACTTTCCCTCCATCTGCCTAGATCCCCTTATTGCAGGGCCCTGGGCCTCCCTACTTGGTGTCTTCCATGCCTTCATTCCCCCCCCCCCGACAAACTATAAGCTCTGCCTACCAAGCAGGCATGTCTAACTCCTCCTAAGTATTCACCTTCAAGTGAAGCTCAGAGACTGAGCCTCTGTCTCCAAACACAGCATTTTGGTTACACATCTCAAGATGAGAAGTTCATGCCATCTGCCCCTAGCACAGCTGCATGACTTGCTGGTTTCGTAACTAAAGTGCCATCTGCCAGCAGTGCCACTTACTGAGGGGCGTCTGCTCGGCAGGTGTGTTCAGAGCACTTTGCACCTAGCCTGAGCAACTCTATGAGCTATGCTCCTTTAGAGGGGAGGGAGGGAGGCTTCTAGAGAGTAAGGGACCTCCTGACCAGTAGCATACCCTAAGGAAGAGACTCATCTCTTGGTTCTACGGAATTTGCTATTACTAGGTGTCTGCACTATAGCACAGCTCAACTTCTCATGTGCATGAGCATTGGTAGAGGATCTTGCTAAGCGCACATTCTGACTCTGGAAGTCTGGAGTGGGGTCCGAGATTTTCACTCCTAATATCACCCTCTCCCCTAGCAATGATGAGGCAGCTGGCTCATGTACCATGCTTTGAATAGCAACAAACAAAGACACAGCTTCTTTTCATGGACAGAATACTGTTTCAGTATTTGCAGTCATGGGCCCTCAAGTGATTCCTTGACCCTGGTACATTTGAGACCACATGGAGAACAAAAAAGTTATCAATCCAGAAGCAATAGTGGTTATGGAATGCTTACACTTCCATATATTTTTACAGTAAAAATGCATTAAAAATCTTTCATAAAAGAAATTTTAAAAAAAAATACAAGTAGGCTATTGAGTCCTCCCACCACTGAACATTCTTTCAGACATCAGTTGTAAAGCAGGGGGCAGGGCAGGGGAGATCCTAATGGTTTGACTTATTCATACAAAATACTCATCCATCATACCTCATCAACACTCTTACGTGAAGTGGAAGGTTGGGGAGAAAAGGCTCACAAGACTCAGTTTCCCATAAAGGTTACAGTAGACTGCAGAGAAGTTTACTTTTCTGCTTAGTGTATAGTTTTCTGTACTTTGAAAGCACAATACTTTCATATGAAGTCTGATGTACCAGAATGAAGGTTACATTGCTATAGCAAAATTTCTCAGAAACTGAGCCAGGTTCAGGTGGGTAGCACTGACTTTAAATGCTGAATACCATCTCTTACAACGAGACAGGACATCTTGATGTTAACTTAATACAAAAACCATCCTTGACTCTTATTTGTTTAATACCCATAGACTGTGAGCGAGAAAATGAACCAGTCACATAATGGACTGCATTAGAAGTAGTGAGAAAAACCCCAGCGGCAGAGCCCCAAGTGAGACACCTCCAAGGTGGCTCTCAGGAAACTGATGAAATAAACATTGCCACTCATTGTAGCCTTCCTCAGCATTAGTACTGCAGTCAATGTATGCTTGTAGCAAAAACTCTGATGATAATCACAGACTCCCCGCCCCCTTTAGCTACACAATGTACACTGGGTTTGATTCAGGAAAAGAACTTTGGTCATGTCCACATAACCATAGCTACTCAGTGTAATGTGATGTATAAGCCCTAAATCAAATAAAGCTATGAACACTGTAATATTTATATGTGCATAGTGTTTTATAAAAAGTTTGGCCCAATGCTGCTCTTCATCAACACAGAAAGAGCATTAAGCAAGAAAAAAATGAGGGAAGAACAGAGAAGGCGATGGATGCTTGACTATTCATGAGCAGGCTCTCCATGGAGAGACGACAGCCCCAACAAACTAAAGCCCCAAGCTTTAGTGGTACTTATATAGCCTCCCATTTTAGACAACTTTACATACCTGATTTAGTTTATAGGATATTCCCAAGAATCAATCTGTTCATATTCAGAAATAGAAACACACATCACATTCCTCACAGCTAGACTTTTGTCATAAATTCTCTTTTATACAAAAAAAGGCAACAATTGTTTATTTTTTTTTCCAACAGGCTCTATTAATTACAATTTTAAACTCTACATACAATGATTGGCTGGTTTGCTTCTTCTTCTTTTTTTTTTTTTTTTTGTCTTTTTTTTCTCCCCTCCCCTAATACAGTACCATGGGAACAACAGTGATTGACTTGCAAAGTTTTTGTGTCTGAATGGAAAATGCAAAACAGTACGACAGAAATACGAGTGCACCGTCAGCAGCGGTGTGCCGCAGCGCTCCAACAGGTACAAGCAAACACTTTGGCTCAGCTAGGCAGTAATCCACTTAAACCGCTTCTCAGGGCTACAGCTGACCCAACCGCACCTTCAGGGGCTTCAGAAAAATGGGTCTATTTTAGAAAGAAAAACCTTTACATTTTAGTTTGCTGCCCCGAAACGGGCAAAGAACAGGGTCATGGGGATGGAGGTTTCCTAGCACATCAAGAACTACTGGTGCTATCGCTTTCTGCTTGCCCTTCAGTCAATCCTGAAGACCTGGTAACGGTTTCAAAGTGCATAATCAGCTATTCTGGGAATAAGCAGCCCAATGCTTTTGAAATATCACAAGAGAGGTTTCCTCCACCAAAGTCCATTCCTCTGCTCCCATTCAGCAGAAAGCTAAACACTGGGGGGAGGGCACTCTTTTTATGTTGGAGACATTTACGTCTCCCTGGTCCCAGAGGCACAAGGTCCATCTACTCCACTTCCTATGGGACCACACAGCCCAGAAGCAGCTTGTCTGCTCCTTCTAGAGGCTGACAAGTTGTGACGGGCACTGCTGTATGGGAAATGTAGTCTATGGTGGAGCTGATGAACCTGACCATCTGAGCTAAGGCTGTATTTGGTTCATGGCAGCCAAACATTTTGTTTCTGCACCTTCCTGGGCCAGGGATAGCACAAACCATTCTTTGAAGCAATTATAACTTGAGATCATAAAGTTTCTTAGCGCTGTGCACGGTCGTCATAAATATCCTTCACTTGCAGTAGTATTCTTGCCATGCAGCTTGGCCACCCTAAAGGCCCTCAGTTCGTACAAGTAGAAGTTTGCCTTTTTGTGTTCTGCGTTTCTGAAACAAGGGTTTACAGTACAGCACTAGTTCACGTCTAACGGTTTATACTGAGTTAAATTTAACTGCATTTACTTAGAGGACAAGCCCACAGCCCCGTTTATCTAGAAGAGAAACAGCTTGCCCCAAAGAGGGAACAATTCTCAACAATTCTATAGCTTGTGAAGAAACAAAATATACATCCCTTTGGGCCATCATTTTGGCAAATAATTTTCAAAAAAAAAGTATGCATTTAAAAATACTTTCTTTAATATTATACATCAGGCACAAGACTTTTCATATATATATTTTTTCTTATAAGATTTCAAATGCATAAAATGTCCATTACTATTCATAGGTCTCTTCAGGTGTAGATGCTTCCTCAGGTAAGAAACTAAATTATTTCATGTTTGCGACCTTCCTCTTAGAACCTTTGACACGGTAAAGGTTGCAATGGGACTGGAGTCTCAGATGCTGAGGTCGGTGCTACATTCTTTATAAGGCCGCCTTCTCTGCTCCGGGGGGTTTCGGGGATTTCTCTCTGCTTCAGGCTTCAGACCAGTCTCCTCCTTTTCTCGGTGGCCAACCTTGTCGTCCCGGTTCCTTTTGTCCAGCGATCGCTCTCGCCTGCGCTCGGGGGACCTGGCCCTCCTCCTGTCGGTGGACTTGGCTCTCCTCTCAGGCGAGCCCCCTCTTCTGCGCTCTGGGGACCGTCTCTGATCCAGGAGTCTTTCGAGGGACCTCCGCCGGCGGCTGGGGGAGCTGTCTCTTCTCCGGGTGGGTGACCGCTCTCGCTTCCTCTCAGGGGACATCTCCCTTCTCTTCTCATGCTTCTCCCTCCTTTCCAAAGTGTTGTCAGCGCTGCGGGTGCCTTCCCTGCGCTTCTCTGGGGACCGCTTCTTGGGGCCATTGGTGGCTGTCCGCTCCGGCTGTGTGTCTCTCCATGCATCGGGTGGCCGGTCTTTGGGCCGGCATGCCCCACTGTCGGGTTTTCTAGAAGTTCCATTCCAGGTGTGGTGTTCGTTGGGTTGTTTGCTGTGCTCCTTGCTGCCTTTTGGATCCTTCGCGTGTGCCCGCTTTTCCCCATGTTGTGATGATTTGTGAAGATCAGGTGGGTAACTGGACTCCAAGGCTGGATGAGGTCTGCGGTCAGGCGGCCCCGGCCTCACTTCCGGAACACCTTGTGCACCGGTGGAGGGGCCGTTCCTGTCGCTGCTGGGGTCTGCCAGGAAGAGAAACAAGAGCAACAGTTCAACAAGAAGGTCCTGTGGCTCCTGGCCCCGGTTCCCTCCCACACTGGACTCATTAGTCACAACAAACAAACAACTGTTAAAGCAGATTCCAAGCCAACTGAATCTTGGTTAAGTATTACTACAACTAGTTAGGATTAAAAACTAGCGCTATGGCTTTCAACATCTAGTTGACCATTCCCTAGACCCCGAAGACAGACCATAGGAGAAATTATAAATGGTTTTAGCTTTTAAAAGGCAGAACTGAAGGGTCTGTCTGGAGGTACCAGGACTACTGCACCCTGACCCACACCTGCTCTTCCCTGGCCACCCATCAGCCTTTTCCCGGCCTTAGCCTTTCTTCTGTTTCCCTCCAATACCATTTTCTTTGCAGAATACTTGTTCTGGCTAAAATTAACCTAGGCCAGAGGCCTGGGTGGGCTTGAGGAAAGCTCTCTGGGGGTTAGAAATAGTGGCTGGCTTATCTGGGTGGTGATTGTTCTCCTGCTTGGTAGGTCATAGAAAACATATTTCTACTTAAAAAAAAATGATTCAGGGTATTAGGCAAAGGGGGTTATCTAGGGAACACATGGGGCGGATGTCAGCTGTCAAATGTGACACCTGCTTGAAGGTCCATTAAACTACTTCTTTTACATTTAACTATTTTTCCAACTTTCGAGTAAAGTTAAAAAAACAAACAAACAAAAAAACAAGGAACTGTATTTAAAAAAGCTTTCTGCTGGACAAAAGGGAAAGGGATAGGTTGCTAGGTGCACCTTTGATGAGTTGGGGTTTATAAAATCTCTGTGTTTAAAAGCACCTTCCTTTACGATGTAAGAAGCAGCCATAATGATATTCAGGAGCTGTGGAGCCATCGGACTGCTCCTCAGTTCAGATCTGAACGCTGGACAGCCCATGGCAAGTCTCATTTATCACTAAACTATCTGAACCGGCACTGCAACCATTTAAGGCAGCTTCTTGAATTTATGAGAGCTTTGCAAAGCAGGATGTTTTGTTGCAATGATAAAGCTATCAAGTTTTAGGTGCCTGGGCTGCTGAGCTGCAGTGTGGGATACAGGGCTTTAACAATGTCTTGCATGAGACAGCTAGGACAACAGTAGCCAGATAGTCTGTCTCATGAAAGATCTCTCAAAACCCAGGACAGGCTCAACGAAGAGAGAGATATAGTCTACAGCATGTGTCCTAACGGTCTTAGCTTTTTTTTTTTCCTACCGGGGGGGGGGGGCTGTTAACATTTATTTGGGGTCAGCAATCCCTCTTTAACTTGACCACTGTGGTGCAAAAACAATTTTTTAAAAAATGGATGTGCTATATGCCAATAAAACTTATTGACAAAACCAGGCTGTGACCAGGATTTGATTCACAGGCTAGAGTTTGCTGATAGACACCTGAACAACCAGGAATCTCTCCTTCTTGTCCAGCAAACCCGCACCTCCCAGGGAAGAGCTCCGTGATAAGGCTCATTCTGTCTAAATGCTGGGGGTACTCCCGGGACAAAGACAACCATTCCACACTTGGGGGAGAGAAACACTTAGAGAGCCGTAAACCTAACTTACATTCTTACTCTGTTCTTAAGACAAGGGAGAGCAACACTTCAACAGGGTCAGCCATGTACTTACAATTCAAAGAACGCAGGGTGCTCAGAATGAATTGCCAAACATATCAAAATAGAGCTAAGCAGAAGCAATGAGGAAATTAGGCCACAGCACAGAAACACCTAGTATTGATTGAGCTACAAACCGTAGTTTGATTATGGCCCATAAGGTAGAAGCAAGCCTCCCCGAGCTTTTCATTTCTCATACATGCAGCGATATTAGGAGGTATCATCGCTGTAGGAGGGAGGGCCCAGCACCAAGAACAGTCAGAGAGGAGGAGAAAGAGAGAAAGAGAAAAAGTTGAACATTTAGATTCCCTATAACAAGAAAGACAGAAAAAAAAAAACCCCTTCATTTGTTAACATAGGGCAAGAGAGTTTATTTGTCCAGTGAGTCTAAGGCAACACCCAAGGCTGCAGAGACCGCAATTGGAACAACGACGTTTTTAGATAGCTGTAAGATGACTCGA
This sequence comes from Alexandromys fortis, assembly GCF_014885135.2. Lineage (NCBI taxonomy): Eukaryota > Metazoa > Chordata > Mammalia > Rodentia > Cricetidae > Alexandromys > Alexandromys fortis. Next base: position 3,578,623 of record NW_026067996.1, read on the forward strand.
AAACCCAGATGATGATGCATCCTTTTGTGTTTTTTTGTTTTGTGACTTTTTTTTTTTCAAACAACTGGAACAATGACAGGCTGGCATAGGAGAGCATTAACAATAAACAACCAAAGAACAAAGTCCCCTCCCGCCACCCCACCCAATATACCGCGGCAGTTAAATTAAGTACAAAAAACTCATTACAAAAATAGCCTCACAGAGAAGCAGGTTCCAGTCAAGTCAGAAAAATAGTGGAACTTAACATATTATAACCCATTTGTGACTCTAATCAATAGAATTAGAGAGACTTAGTCCAAATGACGCATGGGGACATTACAGCAGCACAACCCCGGCATGTTCAACCCTTCGTGGAAAACCATGTATTTCAATGATCTTTATTTTTAGCCCAAAGAACATCTGTTAGTGTTGGATTTTCATCCTCAGTGCAACAGACATAGGTTTGGAGAAGATACACAGGTTACTGACGATGACTCTCAAGTGAGATATCACATCCAACAGAAGCATAGGGAAGACAGAAAAGGGAGACATGTTACACAGTTTCAGTGGTATCAGTACACCTAATGGTCAGAAGATCAGCACAGTGTGCAACCAGGGCACCTGATGTCATTAAGGTCCCCCCCCCCACCTTACCTCAGGCCCCTCATATTGTGCACCCGTACCAACATCCAACACTTGGGGAGGCTGCCCTGCCCTGCCCAGGAGCCACTCTCCTCCTTGAACTATGTCTGCCAAGGAGCATCTCATTGAGCCCAAAATGCATCTGGGGATTGTGCAGAGAGACGTTCAGAAAAGAGGGTGATAACAGATAAATCCCGAATAAAGGGGACCAATGTATATGGGAATCTTTCAATCACAGTTTCTATAGAAACTTTTGTAGACCTTTGGTTGGGAAAAAAAGCCCTACATCTAGGGCATAGCTTCCTTTTTTTTCCTAAAATTTTAAACAAGAATCTCAAATAAATAGGACATAATTATTACAATATACACTATTTTGCCATCAGAACACTAAGCTAGGTAAAGAGCATTGCTGTCTACTCGAACTATGATAAAGATACGATAGAGGAGCTCTCCGTATCACTGGCTTTCCTCATAGGAAAGGTATAGTAGCATGTTTCCCTCAGGATGGGCACTGGGAATCTAGTTCATCCTTTATCATTTAAAACATATGGCTAATAGATCAACATTTGTTCGCTCTTGTTTGTGTGACAGTGTGGGCTCAGGTGGTCTGGTTTGGGGTAAAAGACCAGTCAAGAGGGACAGAGAACTGTCATATACAGAGTCTAAACAAAGTGAGCAAAGCCCCCCTCCCCAATACCTCAAAATTTCACACCTCTGCAATAAAGGAACAACAAAAACAAAACAAAACGAAAAAAACCAAACAGAGCAAAACAAACAAAGAAACAAACCCAACTAGATATTGTGCCTCAACACCAGTCAGGCAACCTGCTTCTTTAAAGGACTGTGTAGTCATTTGTGCTAACATTTGGATCTGAGAAACAGTTTGGCACAGTTCAACAAACATTCCTTCGCTCTTGGTCGGACTAGACAGAACGGTCCCTCTGATTATCAGAAAGGGGGCTATCAAGATCTTGTCTTAGGCCACGCCCCAGTCCATGGAAGCAAGCAAAGGATGAAATGTGTAGAGATTTCGGGACAAGCGAGGCAGATAACCACACGGTGCGAGAGGCTGGTAAGACACTGGTGAATAGGGAAACAAAAAGGACTTTCCTGCTGCCGTTCTGGAGACAAACTCATGGAGTCATGCCAGGGAAGGAGGGGATGTTTTCATAGTTTGACCCACCATATTCTGGGACTGAGCCGTCTCCCCGCCTCAGAAACAGACGAACTCTGCGGCCACCGTTCTTTATCAGTTCTATGGCCCGAGAATGTTTCATGTTTTTGGTGGTCTCACCATTGATCTCTAGAATCTCATCACCAATCTGTCAAAGCAAGAGACAAAGTGAAATGGTCACCCTGCGCTTTCATAAGCTCTGGACGTCTTTTTGACTTAAAATTCTTGCCCTCATTCATTCCCCACATATACATGAGGCATATTCCAGGATCCTTTTCTATTGCTTAGGATGTAGCAGTGAAAATCTTAAACTCTCATGGCAATCAGATTCTAATGAGAGCGAAGCAATTAGTAGGAACATTATACAAGTAGCATGTTACCATAACGTTAAGTGCTAACTGAAGCAAAGGAGCTGTAAGGAGAATAGGAGTTCCCGAGGAGGACGTAGTAGCATGGCCCCAACTGAGGATCTCTGCTCCATGTAGGGATGGTTGTGTGCAATCTCCTTTACTCTGGACGTAAGCCAGAACTAGTGGACTGTTTTGAATCAAAAGGATATGGTCAACGTGATAGACTATCAGGTCGAGCAGTTACAGATAACTAACTGTCTTCTGTCTTTTTTGTTCTCACTTGCTCTCTCATCCACTCTCTCGGATGCATGTTATGGGAGCCTACTGTGGTGAATGTGTTCCCCAAAGCCCCCGTGTTGAATGAAGACTTGGACTCGTAGTCTGTAATGATACTGATCAGTGGGGGAATGAAAGGAAGTGGGGTGACTGAGGGCATGTCCTTTAAGAGGGCCCTGGCCTCTTCCTCTCACTCGTTCCTACTTCCTGTTTTGCTTTGCTGCACATCCTTCCACTCACTATAATACTTTGCCTTCTAAACAGGCCCCAAAACAGGAACCTCTGAGACTATGAGGCACAATATGCTTTTCTTCATTTTAGGCTAATTTCTGTAGGTATCTGGTTCTGAAATTTGACTAATACATCACCCTACAGAGTTCTGTGATAAGAAAATGAGAGAAAAACCAGGTGTGGTGGCTCATGCCTTTAATCCCAGCACTTGGGAGGCAGAGCAGAAGGATCTGAGTTTGGCCAACACAGTCAGGGCTACTATCTATCTATCTATCTATCTATCTATCTATCTATCTATCTATCTATCTGTTTGCCAGGAGCTTAGATCCCATTTCACTTTTGTCAAGCAATTCTATGGCCCTTCAACCTCCTGCACCGCTCAGTTCTTCAGCTGCAGAGGGAGATGAAAACAACCTCATACTACACAGCTCAACGAGTCATGGGATAAATGTGTCTTAGGAGCTATGCACAACTGTAGAATGATGTCATTTCATGCTATTAGAAACTGTTCCTTCCAAATACCCATCATATTTCACCGTTTAATTCTCAAAACTATACTCTGCTTCCTCACTTAAGAAGGCTCAGTTTGGGGCCAGTGAGAGGATGAGTAGGCAGAGGCACTTGCCACAAAGTCTGAGCTGAATCTGACCCCTGGGACCCACACCGTGGAAGGAGAGAACTGACCCCTGAGAGTCATCCTATCGTATGCACAACCACATGTATGCTTATAGACACACACACACACACACACACACACATACACACACACACATGAAGCAGAATAATGTATAGAAATAGAAACAGCAAACAAAAAGCAAAAACACGTTTTTGAAAAGTTTAAAGATGGAAAAACAAGTATAAACACAATTGATTTCCTGCCCTCTCTGCATTCTGCACTATCTAGCTTCTTGTGATAGGATCTGCCTTCTGTAAGATATTAAGCACAAGAAGACTAGGAAAGGCATTCGGAAAACACCCACTTGAAGTATGCTTTAGAAAGAAATATGACAGGAGCCATGCATTCAGCTGTGGGAATGCCAAGCAGTGAGCACAGAGGACATCCGCACAACTGCTCTGGACCCTCTCTACTTACCCTCATCTTTCCACATCTTTCTGCGGGACCATCCTCTGCTAAGCGCAGAACATAGAGGTCCATATTATACTCTCGCCCCCCTCGAAGACTAAAGCCAAACCCCTTGGCTCCTCTTTCCAGTTCCACAGTGTAAAAATCTTGCTCCTATAAGAAGAAATTAAATGCAGTCATTCTGGGGGAACTCAGATCCACATCCATTTCTCTTAGTGACTTTGCAAAAAGACACGGACTCTGTCTGCAACCCCCACCTCAGTGACTCTGGCTTATTAACCACCTTTATTAATCTTCATCCACCTGAGGAGTTAGGAATCCTGAATCTGCAAGCACGCATGAGCATGCTTTACAACACTCAGTCAGTAGGGCTGCGGTTGACATGTGAGGCAGGAAAACTCTTCACTGCATCCGACCAGCCACTGGCTGCTGTAATGCTAGATGTCCTGTACCTGGTAAATGCTAGCAGTGCCCTAAGTCAGCCTTTATAAAGGAGGGCCCAGTTTCCATTCTGCTTGGAGAAGAAGGCCAGCAAAGCATTTACCTTCGGATCACCTGTGTTCCTCAAATTTGCATCACTGACTATTATTTGTGCATTTCCAACCCGAGGACAAGACTTGCACTCTATGGTCTTAACTGAAATTCACCAGCTAAAGAAATGTCGTATAGAAAAAGACACTTTCTTAGCAGAAACAGGTTTTGAAAACCATAAGAAGCAAGACACTAGCTAGCTGCCCTGTTTCTCTGATCACTGAGTCTTGTGACAGCCTTTCTTTCTTCTGCCTCACAAGAGAATACCTAGAGTATTTTTCAAAGGCAGTAAATACAAAATGTCATTTTCTAGACAATCAAATTTGAGCACCATCTGGATAAATCACCTCACCCCCCCAAAAAAAAAGGTTGTTTATTTTGAAATAAGGGTTCCTTAAGCTTCAGAAGTTGGAGGGAAATGAGGAAGAATACAGAGGAGAAGCAGCTCGCACCTGTGCAGTCTGTGGTCCTTTGAACTCAAACTGAGAATCCTGCTTTGGTTTGGTGGTGTTCCTGCCAAAATGAGAGGCACAAATATAAAAGCAGCCCAAGGGGAAAATAAGAAAGAAAAATCAAAGACGTCTGTACATTAGGCAGGAGCTACTTTATCCCTTCAGAAATACCACAATACCAGCGACAACAGAGAACCCAAGCCACATCTGACCTTGTTTCCTGGGTCCCTTGCTGAGAAGGGGCATGAGTGGTGGTGATGGTGGCGATCTTCTCAGCATTGGTCAGCAGTGTGGCATTTGAGGACTCTGTAAAGGCAGAGCATAAAAAGACATGAAGGCCTTAGAGAAGACATCAACCAACTGGGAGGCATGCAGAAACTCTGGATTGAGATGAAAGATTCAGACTGACTTCCCTGTCTCTGTCTCAAATAGTTGTCTTAAGTCTCTAAACAACCAGGTGGCCAGTGAGCCTTCCCGAAGACCACGTGTATCCCACAACTCTCCTCCCCACCAGATATTCCCTCCCAATGTAATGTAGCTTACACGGATGTATCGCTCCTGTCCCGCCACTGAAAGGTGGCGTGTGCCAGCAATGCACCGCACCACGCTGGCATTCACAAATTTCACAGGGTGATGATCTATGGCTTTGCTAACAATTCTTGAGATTTATCAGCTATACGTGGTTGAGTCTGCTTGATTTCCTCATCTGAATACCAAAAACCAGAAATGCTGTCCCATCTTGTTAAGTACATACATCTACTTTCTTCCCCATTGCTTTTAATGAGGCCCAGCTGAAAAGACAGGGTGCGTGACAAATTTCGTTTCGTATCTCTTTGAAAGATTAATTCTAAGACTTGCATTAGAATAACCAGTGTTTATAAATATAAGTCATATAAATTATGAAGCCACCTTAATGTAATGAATATAATTATATTCATATGTAAATTGACTTTCTTCTCCACTAATCAAATTCAAAAGCAACTTCATTAATCTCTAGAAGTTTACGGAGGCTCAGAATTTGAAAATATTCATAAGGGTAACCATGTACCACACACCGACATGCATGTAAAATGTAATCACTGGTTAGCAATGGCTAATTGTTCCCTAGTTACTAATCATTTACTAGTTTCTAATCACTCCTCTAAGTAGATCAAGCCATGCGGCAGCTAACTATGAGCGAGTCCGACTTTCAGTATTCATTGTTAGATGGACGCTGAAACTTAGCACGTATTTTCGAATGAGGAAAAGACTCCCCGTGGTTGTGAAGCTCTAGCATCAGCCTGCGCATGTCCACTGCATTCATGGAGCACCTTGGAAACGCAAAGTTCCCACAAGTGCTGTGATTCACAGGAAGCAGGCTAGCGTTTGCTGAATACAATAGGTGCAATAGGTTTCTATGGGGAAATACTTCAGATATTCTAAACCTAGAAACCTGGACCATATCTTCCTCCACTGCATTCTTGGAACAAAAGACAGTCCACTAATCCCAGCTCCTGGCAGTCTGTCTTCCGGTCTCATCCCTTAAGGATGTACTCAGCTCGTATCTAACTCCCTAGTACTTTATTTTTCATTATATGCCACACCCGAGTTCCGAGATTTCAGACCCAGATTCAAGTTACTGCTTTCCCCTCCTTAGGTACGAGCCTTAGCTTTCTTATTTGGTAAAAGGAGATCTAGCCCTTCTTGTGGATGAAGGACAGAAAGCGTTTAGCAGACTGCCTGACACATGTGTTGTGAGTGCCCAGGGTATATGACTCCACCCCTGGGCCTTGGTACTAGTAAAAACATTTTTATCAGTTTCTCTGGGAGCTTCTTAAAGTTATTTAAGCTCTCTGCAAAATGACAAAGTTTAATCTGATTTTTTTTTTTTTTTTTTTTTTTTTTACAGTTTCCAGTCTAGCCCTGAGAGCCTATTACTCTTATAGCAAGGCACAAAATCTAACTGGATCCAGACAACTGCTTCTGTATCCCAGTCACGTTTCGGGACAGTGCTCCCCATAATCTGTTCTTATCAAATGTTTCTGTAGCGCTCAGGGAAAGAGTGTGTGGTCGATTAGGAGCTACTCTGTGAAGCAAAGGGGACTGTGCTTCAAAGCACTTCTCAGGCTGTTCTCTGTCTGGTACGGATACCATGTGCCCTGTGCCCTCTCTCTGAGGGAGGGTGCTCAAGTCAGCCGTGAGCTAGACTGCTTAGTGGTTGCAAGGTCAGACTGCAGAGGCACGACACCTTGTCCTGCAGCCTACGCTCTGCATCCTGCTGCCCCGGGCGTAGACAAAATGACATGAGCGCTTGCTGCCTCAGTTTCCTCATTTGCACAAGAGGAACACCAGAAGTCTCTAAGGAGATTGATGCAATGATTGTATGTAGAAGAGAGAACAGTGCTTGACATATAACTGTTACTCAAAACGATTAGACTATGTGGGAGCTTTTATTGTCACTACTTCTTCCCACCATTGTTATGAACAATCCAGAGCATATTGGTGAGTTTGGGTGAGCGCTATCAGAAGACTGTAGGAACACCAGCTCATTACACCATTTCCATACCAGAGCCATTGACCCGGACAACCGAGGTGTAAGTCTAAATGGCATTTCATAAGATAAGTCCACTGTGCCAGTTCAAGCTGCAGGGATAGCACAGCCCGTCAGTATGACTCACCAGAACCTTTCTGACCATGGGCACTAGTCTCCTATCACACTTCATAGTGCTTACTAGCATTCAAAGGGTTACCTAGGAAATTACAAAGGTGTTTGGGCCACAGTAAAATCCTAAATGGGACAAGAAGAATGTTTCTCTGTTAATTAAAGTGATTATAATTGCTGAGTGAATTCCTTTAGAATGTTTGTGTGCTGTTGGCCACTGGCATTTTCTGGGCACACTGAATCCTATTGTCAAGCAAATTTTGTATTTATGTTGCTTTCATGATTTGATGGCATACGATAATCACTCACTACACATATAAATAGAATGCCATCAATAATTTTCCTTCAATTCATTACTTTCGATGTTTCACAATGCAAATTGCTTGGGTGCTGGAGCTTAGCTTTCAGCATTTAAAACACATTAACACTCAATATTCTCCTTTGAAGTTTGATGAATTTTCCTTATTCCATTGTTTGTCTTACTGTCTAGTGCACAGTGTACGAAGCAGACATTGCTCCTTAGAGGTCCATTATGATAACCACCATATCGTTTGATTCTTATCTCTCCGTAAAGCAAGCAGGTGCAATGAATGTCTCCCTTTACAGACGTGGAGCTGAGGCAGAGAAGGAAAACACCTTCAAGGTCTCCCAGTAAGCAAGTGGAGATTTTGGGAAGTGAACCCAAGGCCTCATAACTCATTTTCAAAAACTTACTTTTTTTTTTGGCCTGGGAATTATATTTATCAAGAAATATCATAATCGATTGGCACATTCCTTTCAAATAAGCAATGCTTTAACTTTACTACGTGAATACCAGTAACTTCACTAATCACCAGCAATATAACATATCCAGTAACTTCACTAATCACCAGCAATGATTCCTTAAAATATAACATATCCCTGTCTACCGGATCTTATAAGCCAACTTCAGAGCACCAAAATAGTTTAGATAGGCTTGATTTCCAGTATGCTTTTATAACATCAATAAAATTATACTGATTTTTCATAAACATTTAAGTCTTCATTTGGAATTAAACCAAGATTACATCTGCCAAAACACTGTCCAACTCTTAAAAACACGGAGAGACAGCCCATTATCAACACTATATTATAGCTCTTAGCCACCAAGCAACATTCGCCCTATATGAGAGATAGTGCCAAGGGGCCTGAAAGAAGAGCATACATAGAGTACATTCCCCTGTACTCTAACAGCCATGGTATGAGGGAGTGTCACGCTGCATGTGACAGTCAGCTCTCTGGCAAGGAGCAGACTGAGCATTTCGGTGACACAATCCAGACAGTGCCTTGTACCCTTTATTACATAGTGCTTACGTCTCCAAGAGGACTGAAGATGAACTTTACTACATTTTTCAAAGCCATCACACACAATGAAAAGCGAATCCTAGCTCTTGAGGCACTGTGGAGGGAGGGCTATTCTAGGCCAGGGCACTTGTTCCTCAGACTGTAGCTTCTAGCTCAGGTTTCAACCCACCCCCTGACAAGTGGTCAGCATGCTAATATTCTTACCTTCCCTCATGAAATATACATTGAAAAGTCAAGAAACTCAACAAAGGATCCATTTTTTCATTAATACTTCAGCATGCACACACATGTGTAATAAGTATTTGAAAACAGCACTGGAAAACTGAATCCTCTGCATTGTTGGGAGCTTTTTCCTGTTCTCCTCCTCCCAAGGAAACAACAGAATCTCTATTGCCAAGCTCTGTCTTATCTATAAGCAAATACTTTGAATAACAGTGACATGAAATATGAGTTACATTTTTAAGCTCATACATATTTTTATTATCATGAACTTGATTCTGTAATAGCCAAGCTCAGTCACGTTCTACTCTATCTGATTAAATTCTTACTCCCACTTAAACTGCATGGGCATTTCTATGCAATACAAGTATGGCTTGATTCTGAAAACTCAAGCTCAGATTCAGGATGTTCAGCTATCTTCTAGGCCTTTCTGGCTGTCATTCTATATTTACTACCCCCTTGCTCATACCCACGAAAGAGGCCCTTCCTCTCCTCTAACTCCCTTCTTAATCACAAACATGGAAAAGGCAGAAGAGGTAAGGGGTCTTGTTTGGTAGAAGATCTATGAAAGTAAAGGTGATGGCCTGGACCAGCGGTTCTCAAACTCTGGGTCATGACCCCCTTCGAGGCTGTACGATCCTTTTGCAGGGGTCACCAATGACCATTAGAAAATACCAATATTTATACTATGATTCATAACAGTAGCAAAATTTTATCTATGAAGTAGCAATTAAAAAGTTTTATGGCTGGGGGTCACCACAACATGAGGAACTGTATTAAGGTGCCGCATCATTAGAAAGGTTGAGAGCCACTGTCCTAGAGGTTTATGGGACAATCAAGAAAGGGGGAAGCAGAGTAAGGGAGATTAGAGAAAGAATGAGGCTTCTAATGACAGGAACAGAGACCCGGGCAGTAGGAGCTGAACAGGGCAGCTAGGGTGGTGGCTCATGCCTGTAATCCCAACACCCAGAAGGCTGAGGTAGAAGGATCTCAAGCTGGAGGTAGCCTGGGCTACACAGGGAGACCCTGTCTCCAGACAAAAACAAAAGAAATAAACTAACATAGCCTAAGACAAATACAAAATGAGGATCAATGGTCTTCTAAGACCTTGGGTATCTGAGAACAGTATGGAAGAGCATGGAATCGCTGTCGTTGAGGACTTCAGCCTCTTCATAGATACCATAAGACAACTGGTCTTCAGGCTATTCGGTACAGCAAACATTCAAATGAAACATCCGAAGGAGACCAGAGTTCCCCACCCTGAAGAGCTGCCTGCCTCACTCCACAAACCTGCCTTATTAACTACAGAGGAAACAGATCCAGCAGGGTCTTTCCCCACCAGACAGTGAGGGCCATTCTCTCTTTTACAACCTTGCAAAAGTCTCTGGAATCTAACTCCTTTGCCTCTGTCTCCAGTTTCAAACCCTTTCATGCATGACCATCACATGTTCCTGCCTTGCCGTGTGTGACTGCCTTCATCTGGCTCCTGACACAGTCGCCCAAGTCACTGGTACAGAGTTTGATTATGGCAACCATTTCCTGAAACACCACGGATAAAAGTCACATCCTTAGACAGCTGTTCTGCCTTAAAAACAAACACATACTATCTTCTAATCAAACTAGGATTTAGAACATCTTCCTGAATTTGACAGTTAACTACTAGTTTTTAAAAGGTGTTTTAATAACTGCCAATTATTAGTGGACAATTCACTACAAATATATATTTGGTGTTCAGGTTTTCAGAACGTTTAGTCCATACTATTTAATTGGTTCTTGGTATACACACTGTAGTATGAGTTGCCTTTCCTGATTTTAAACATCAAGCATTTGCTCTAAGGAGGTACCCTGTCTGCTTGCCTTCTTCCTTTATGAGACATTCTCATTCTCAAATCTCGATCGCCCGGGGTGGAGTCAGTAAGTGAATTCCCATACCCAGCTCTTTGGGTTTGATTTTAATGTCTCTCCATGACACGTAACCTATTTATATACTACCTTTTGGCTCTCTGAACCACTCTCCACTTCTTTGTCTGGCTTCCCTTATCTGTTTCATTTGCAATCTAGGGCTCTGCCATTCTGTGATCACTTTTACATAAACTGTAGTACCTTTCCAGAGAGGCAAACGGGTGGAATGGCCCCTGCACCAGATAGTAAATCACAAATCATGCATTTAAAGAAGGTGGTCTACACAGCCACTGAAGGAGATGTATGCTCTCCTCCAAGATCAGTGCAGGGTGTTTCTTAGGGGAAAGTTCTCTGCTCTGAGATACACATATTTTAAATATGTGTTTGGTTTGAAACTTTCCTCTACTGCCACTCACCTTCCGAATCCTAGGTATCACTTTCTATCAAGTAGTATATACAATGTTCACATAACATTCCTGACTTTCTAGATCTATGGCATAAGTGCTTTTCACCTTGGGAAATACTCATGTTTTAGAACATAATGTATGGAAATAATGTGTGTGTGTGGGGGAGATTAAAAGTTTTGGGATAAGTATTAGTTTCTTCCTAAAATTAGATCAATATTCAGGCTTTAAGTGTGCAAGCAACCCACCCTTAACAATATCAATACACCAACTTCATTTTTGTAAATATGAACACTAGTATTTTATACTAAGTGACTTCTCACTGTGGGGGCTGCTCTGTACACTGTGGGATGTTTGAGAATGTCCCAGGCCTTTACCCACTAGAGGACACTGTACAAACTGCAAGCATGATCAAATGTCTCTGGGACAGATCTGCTATTGATGTAAAAGAACCAAAAGTAATCTAATCAGATCTAATCAGCTAAGTAAAAAAGGGTACTTCAAGTTTAATGTATATAGTCTGTCAAAAATAAAAACATTCAATTGAAAAAGTATATTGAAAGTATATTCATATTAAAAAACTATAGACAAACCAAGTAAGCTATGGCCTAGGAATTGTTCATTAAATCAAAAGTATCAATATGCAGAATTGGCTCTGCATTGTCACTAGGTAGGTTTCGTGATGTCACATGTCAGTGACTGTTGAAAAAAAATTAAAAAACCCCAAATTTTCAGTTAGACTATCAGGTCATCATTACTGCTCATAGCAAAGTTTTTCCTATAGCTCAGAAAACAGAAAGAGCAAAGGAAAAAAATAAACGGAGAAAGTTGAAAATTTTCTGGAATTTTTTTATATCCACATCAAGATGGGATGACAGGCCTATGGGATTAATTAGGTCAGAGAGTGAGAAATGGTTTAGTAACAATGGCTGTGGTTCATTTGATAGGCATGTTCAGTTAGGGATGGATAAAGATGTCTCTACATCCAGATCAAACAATTACATGAACACTAATGGGGGTGAGGGGGAGAGAGAGAGGGAGAGAGGGAGAGAGAGAGAGAGAGAGAGAGGGAGAGGGAGAGAGAGAGAGAGAGAGAGATAACAGTATACTTTACCATCCCCGGGGATGATCCGGAGGGTCACTGTGTTGCCCGCTTCTTTGATTAGGTTGACAATGTCAGAATGGGATTTGTTGGTGATGGAACATCCATTTACTGCCAAGATCCGGTCTCCTACTTTCAGCTTGCCACAGCGGTCAGCAGGGCTCCCCTCAATAATCCGACCTATTTTGTGAGGCATAGCCACACATGCATTGCCTGCTTTGGTATTGCGTTTTAATTTTTTTTAAAGTTATGTGGGAATATAGTGAAGGGAGGAGAAAAGGGTTGAAAAGGGAAAGAGAAGGTTAAGTGTTAATTAATTAAAGCATTAAGCAAATGTTATAAGAGGAGAGCGCTGTGCTGATGGTCAAAACATTGGCAATACTCGGGGTGCTTAAAAAGCCACAGCCCTGGGACTAGAGTTCAAGGTCATAGTCCTTTTCTGATTTAGAATGATGACAAAACCCCGGCTTCTCTCCTTAGAACAATTAGAATTTGGGATATTTGGTAACTTGAGTCTTGAGCCCTGCAAGTAACTTGGTGGCCCTTGGTTTATTTGGGGCTCTAAACAGAAACCCCAGAGCAGGGGTTGATGCTCTGACCCAGTCTGTGTTACTGTCGCTTCGTTTTGCCAATGTTTTGTTCTTTCTCCATTTACAAAAATAATCACTGGACTTCTGGTGAGATTCAAGAGTCTGCTAGCATCAAAAGTTCAATCTGCAAACACACAGTAGACCGACACCTTTGCTCTCAACGCGAGAAGATAAAAGCTGTGGAAAGGGGAATGATCGTAGGAGGGGAGCCCAGAAGCACCAGCGCTGACACACACTGATCCATGGGGGACCTTTGTTCAATCAGCCCAAGTAGGGAGCTCTCAGGGAGGCCCTGGTGGGCTCATTAGTTCTGATCCTCTTCCTGCCTCACACACAAACTCCCTTGAAGGGATATAGTGAAAACCCAGCACCTATGCATGCTTGGGAGAGCAAGGCAAAGCTAGCCTCGAGTCATTCCCCAGCCCGCCCCCTTTAATCACCTCCTTTCTACTGGTCGGCTTACACACATGCATAGACAACATGAAACCGGGGAAAGGGATCCACAGGCTGTCTATTGCACGCCTGAGGCACTCTATTGGGGAGCTGTTTTTGAGGAGTGCTCTGGGGTGATCAGTTATTTGATAGTGAGTTACAATGTTTTTATGCAGACTTTTGGAATTTGCTTTCTCAGAACCATCAAAACAGCTTCATGGATGAGCCATGGTTTGAAAATAGTGACAAAATTCATAGGGGACTATGAAGTCAACTATGCGGGCTCTCTCATTATAATTTCTTTTTCTTTTCTTTGGTTTTTCGAGACAGGCTTTTTCTGTGATACAACCCTAGCTGTCCTGAAACTCGCTCTGCAGACCAGAGAGATCCACCTGCCTCTGCCTCCGAGTGCTGGGATTAAAGGCACGTGCCACCACCGCCCGGCTATTTCATTAGAATTTCTACCCAAAGGGAAAACTATCTGAAAAACATACTGATTCCCTTGAATTTGAATGGAAGTTGACTGAGTCCATGTCACTCAGTGGAATGCCAAATTCAATTCAAAGAAGCAAGTGAGCTGTCTATGAATCTAGGAAGGGGTCATGCGGAAGGTGAGTGTGTCACACTGCAGGTCCCGAGTAAGCATAGTTCAGCTCCAAGGACAACTCGCAGGACAAAGGTCTCAAACAGTGGGCAGGAAGAAAGGCTCTGCATAGCTCAGCAGTCTCGTGCAAGGTGTTAGGGAAGGGTGAACTTGTTGATTGTAAGAACCAAGGGGAAATAATGGAAGCGCAAACTGTGAGTGAAAGCGTTCAACACTCATCATCCAGCACAGCCTGTCCCCTGACATACCTGCTTTTTCTCTCTGGAGACTGGAAATGAGAACTATGATAGAGCTGGGAGTGTCTGGGGGTACACTGAAGACTGGGGAGAGGGCAATAACTTGGGGTTGCTTTTCCCTGCTTTTTTTTTTTGTTATTCCTAAAGTCAGTAGAATAGCCTTTGAAAGTAATTTAAAAGCAAAGCAAAATAAAACAAAAAAACTTGTGCCCTGATTTCAAGTCACGCACTGTGACTCGCTGCATGGTTAGTAACGTGTAGCTGTTACTACGGTCACACAGGTACAGAACGGGCTGACTGTCCCTTCAGCCAAAAGCAACTCATCAAGACTAACTGGAGACTGTGTGGGTTCTACAGGATCAGAAGGCTAGAGAGATGTAGCCCCTTGTTAACTTCAGCCAGTGAGTGACCTAGACCACTGGACATGAGGTCCTATGGGGTTAAGTCATTTGAGATAAAATTTGAAGTCTGCATAATAGCACTGCCTGTCTCCCATCATCTTCCAATGTGCTTGGAACTGAGATGACAAGGGACTGAATCAGGAAGGAGAGTGCACATCCTTTGCAACAGGAAAGAAACTCATAGACTCAACTGGGCTTCTGTTTGCCTTTATGTATGGACCCAGGAGAGAGTTAATATATGGAGAAGGTTACAGAACATTACCCATATTTGACTGAAATCTAAGACCTGGAGAAGACCCCAAATCAAATGACTCTTAACTTGTCAGTTTCTAAAGCAACAATAAAGTATCATTTAAACCTTCAATAGCCTTCAGGCAGGGTAGAGACAGGACGTACATGAGGTAGGGAGTGTCACAGGTCATTTTCACTCCTTACATCTCTACTTTTCCTAGACGTTCTTATGACCATCTGCTGCTTTTAAAATCCTCACGACGGAGGCCATTGCTATTAATGATATCCTCTACTCAGGAGCTCTCAGAAGTCTTTCTCTGGCAAAAAAAATGTATACTCCATTACACCGCCAAGGGGCTGCTATTGAAATTTGACATACATCTTATGTGTATTTCAAGTTGTGCATGACCACACATTTAGAAAGCTAAGAGGGAGTTGCAAGGGGACCCAACAAAACATACCAAATAAACTCCATCTCCAATGAGGACTTTAATTATTGGAAGCGAAAAACCATTAAGGCATTTCTGTTAGGAGCTAAGCCTAGGTCCTCAGTAAGAGTAGCAGGCGTCCTTAACTGCTGAACCCTCCTGATAGAAGAAAGCCTAGCCTGCTCCTTCTGGCACTCACCAAAGGTTGTGCCTGCTTCAGGCCTGCTCACGGAGGACACGATGACGAACCCAAAGCCCTCGTTCTCCCCACGTCGAATCTCCACATCATAGGGCTGTAGCACAGCGCTCACCACGCCGCTGCCCCCGCCGCCACCACTGCCGATGCCGCTGGTGCTCCCGCTGCCAGAGCTCACAGTGTTCAGCGAGTTCTGGCTGCCCTGGGGTGTGCGCTTCTCTTCCGTCAGGGAGGCAGGCTGGTTGCTACTGTGGTGCGATGAAGCTGGGGATGGCACCTCATTCTCTGCTTTGGGGACTGCAAGAGAGATGTGTCTAAATCATTTGAAATCCCTGGAAAATGGGCATAGCCACCACTTCCACCCTCCCCACCTGTAAGGAAATCAAGATGCTAACGAGAGCATCTTGTCTCAAAGAACTTAATGGAGGCAGGGAAAAGCAGCCTTGCTCTTGAAATATTAATAGTCTCCAGCAAGGCTGACTTACATTGAGCTCCCCCCCTCCCCCACCAAGAGGCCTCCTAAAAAGCATGGAATAGACAGTGCAATGATGCTACCCACAATGTCATTCCATCTGCAGCAACATCCAGTTATGAGCTTTCTCCTATGTAGGAGGAAACCGTGAGCAGACTCTGGTTTGGGCTGTACCAGTGGAGGGCGTCACCCTAGCTTCTAGGCTCGCTCACTCACAGACATTCCCTCCTAGTGACATTTCTGTTTAGTGTTTACTTATTGGGTAGGAGACTGCTAGGGGTTGTACCTTTAAGGCTTGCATAGATGGACTCAAGAGAACCTTGTGGTAGGTACACAAAATTGCTCTCCCCAGCTCCCAGCTGTAAATATCTATTCCAATCACAGAGCTAGAGGCATTGAAAGGCTTCCTTCCAAATTCAGACATCCTCCCAGTCTTTCTGCCTTGTCAGCCAACAGGGCAAAATATTCTTAAATAGGCCACACCTTAGGTGAAACCGTCATTGTGTCCTATGTTGTTTTGTGGCTATGATTCTATTTATTCCACAAAGCTTTTACTTTCATAGATATTTTTAATTAGGGGAAACACAAATTTAATGATTTGGTAGTTCTTACATGTAACTGTGGAGCACAGATGTATTCACACTGTTATGTAAATGTCACCACCATTGTCTCTAGAACTTTGCCAACTTCCCCAAGTGAGAGTTTCACCATGGGGTAACAACTCTTTATTTGCCCCTCTTCCCAGACTTCCCAGCACCCATTCTCTTGCTGTCTGCCTACCTGATTCCCCTTAATATAGTGTCTGCATAGGACTCACTTGCTGAATATGCCAAACACTTTAGTCTTTCAAATAAAACTGAAACAACCAAGTGAAATTCCATCGCCTTACTGCTTTCATTTAAGACAGGGAAATCAAATAGTTTTCAACTCAACCCAAAACCCAAACCAAACCAGCTGACTGCCACTGGCTACACGGAATACCATGCTAAGAATTTTGGGGGACCAGGAATGAGTTCTAAGGACATAATCCGTTGTGGGGTAGGATCGTTTTCAATGGCTACCATTAGATTCTTAACAATGGAATTTAATAACTTCATTCTGTAATTAATTATATATCACTTAAAATAAGCTAGTTTTTTTAAGTGCCAATTAATTTTATCTGGTAGCTATTTGCTACACTAATATTAAGGCTACAGAGAATTCGTGGGCTTTCACATCATACTTCTTCAGTAATTCAGTTGACATAACATTCATCTTCTTCCCGGATTCTGCTGTACGGGCTCTGAATGGAGGCTGCATGCAAAGATAAACAATGAAGACACGCGCTTTCAGGAAAGAACAGACATGTAATGGCTTTCTTAAAGTGGCAGAGTCAGATATGGAAATACACTCTGAGCCACAGGCATGGCAGAAGGGGGGTGCTAAAACCTGAAAGCATTTGGAGGAGCGGTCTCAAGTGGAGCCTGAAAAGGTATTCTGAGAACTTCTAAGGAACCAGAAATGACCTAGAACTGGCCAGCTCTTCAGCTTTCTCAGTGAAGCCACAGCAAGGCGCTGTGTCAGGAAGAGCTCATTCTACAGTCTAAACCTAACTTCTGTTCTCTCAATCTGGAGGCAACCTTTTCTCACGCTCTCAATGGGCTCTTGGGGTGAGGTTTACCATCCAGCGAAGAGGAAGGCTAAGCTCTGGCTGGTGAGGGGCAAGAGGCAGAGGACGCATATTCAGCTAGCATTTTTCTGCAAGTCTTTGGAGCATATGCAAACAGCATATTAAAGTACTTTTGATTGACAGCACTTTTGCAGAGCTGGAGAGAAGCAAACCATCTGGAAATTCTGAGCCTGATCACATTTGCAAACATTTGCTAAAATAGAAGCTTGAGGAGGCAGCCATGAGAGCGGCGGAGCACGGGCTGAAGGAATGAATGAAGAACTTACCAGCAAACACCACTTTCCGCCTCACTGTGAGATTGACATGGCCTTGCTTGGCAGCTTGTTGCATAAGCTGGACCACGAGCTGGTGTGATTTTCCAATTACTGGTGTCCCATCCACACAGATTAATTCATCCCCAGACCTCAGGCGGCCGTCGGTGTCAGCAGCACCCAGTGGTACGATGTGACCGATATAAATCTGTCGGGTAATTAGATGACGGATGAAACGTCCTGTTGGTTTTACTATCAAGACTGATGGCCCATGCATCTCTAGAAATAATTCAATTCATTCATTCACATCCGCATGCATGCCACAAACAATTATTGGGCACCCCGTGTATAATGCATGTGCCAGGTACTGTAGCAGTCTTTAAGAAATTGAAAGAATAGCTATTTCTTATGTCTCTTTGACATGGATATTACCTGTGGTCTGCCAATCATTCAATTTTTTTTTCTTCTACTCTGGAGAAACGGGCACTTTCCTGTCTACATGATAATCCCACTTTCATTAAACCCTGCTAAGTATATCAATACTTATTTTCTTTAATGGTCTAGGACTGTCTGCTTAGCAATAGGACATCTCACTAAACACAGAGTGAGGGGAGAAGAATTCCCATTTCCAGCGTCTTTCAGCACTAGAAGGCAGAGGGATATTTATATTCACTGTCTCACTGCTTCGCCATTCACCAATGTGAGTTTAAACACTGGTGCGTGCTGTCTTCTCAGCAGACAATGATACTACCATTCTCTTTACATGGCTGTAGAGTTTACAAGGGTGTGAACTGAAACTGGCTAAAAAGAGGAAGGAGTAGGGCCTTGTCCGTCCTGGCAGTTACACCAGCTCGGCCAGTTCATTAACCTTTCTGGAGCTTTGATTTTCTGGTTTGGAGAGCAGAGATCTAGTCTGATAAAGGAGAGCGCATATGTTAATAGGTTTTAGTGCAGTATCTCACGCACAGTAACTGCTCAATGAATAAGAGGTGTTATTCCAAAGGCATCAACACTTCGCCTCTGTTTTCCTTCCAAAAGATCCTGTGATATTAGATTAAACTCACTCAGGCAACGGAGGCTCAGGAAGGAGATTCTGTGTTTCTTGATCACTGTTTAGGGGTCTTTTTCTATTATTTAAAGATAGGGTGCTGCTTTCTTGAACCACTACTGCTACCTAGGGAGGCTCCCTCTGTGTTCTAGATACTTACATACAGACCCCTATACTTTCTACTCAGACACACACAAACACACACACACACACACACACCCCTCTACCTGCTGCACACACCACACAACTGACCACAGAGGTGAGGACACTGGTTAGGTGATGCCCACTCTGCCTTCTGTTTTCCTTCTTCTTAATTGGGGGTGGGGACAGCTGTTGCAACCCCCTCCACAGCAGCTGTTGCAACTCCCACCACACACAAACGCTTTAGGAAGCATTACTTCCCTTCTTCCTTAAGACAAATAACAAACAGACAAATGCAGCTCCACAAGAGACAGTAGTGTCCATATTACTCAAGATAAAAGAGCCAGGGCCACAGCTGGCGGAACTCTATCTTGGTGATCTGTCAATTGCCACCACTTCACTTTGAAGTCTTAGCAAACACCACTAGGGAGAGAAGCAGATAAAAGACTCACGGGTTCCCCTGGCTCATTTCCACCCAGAATCCTAAATCCAAATCCGGTCTCTTTTCTCCAGAGGAAGATGTCCTGTTCCTGGTAATCGGGAACTGCAGAGAAGGATGAGAGGAGATCATTTCACTGATAAAGGGGATCGTGTGTTCTAAAGTGGGCACAATTACAGGACCACGATGGATGCACACATATGCACAGACAAAAGCTTCACGGCACAGGCAACTAAAGGAAAGGTCATGGGCAGGTGACACAGCAGACAACGGGCACACAGTAAGCAGTAGAAAAGGCGACTACGACTGCCTGCTAATTCCCAGTTGAGCTCACACCATTATGGACAGCTAAGCTAGGAGTCAGCCAGGGCCTCTCCCCTCGGCATCGCTACAACAGGAATCGCCCTGAGTCACTGTGTGCTGCACTACAAAGCAAATCTCCAGAACAGAATCACATGACATGAGAGTCTCCCTGGAGGAGAGGTCGGCTCTAGGGAAAGTTCCTTTAAATGACTTGTTATTTTATTGAGAGGACAAGTATCATGGCTTTGGTTGAAAAGAATTTCTAATTTATTTTTAATCATTTTCTTCTTCCCTAACATAACCAAGATCAGTGACACCAGCAATGTGACATGAGATTAGTTTTGTGAGAGAAAAAAAAAAAAATTACTCTCAAGGGCTGTGGGATGCATGGCTCAGTGGAAACTGCTTATCCTTGTCCAGGTCCCTGGCACCATCCCCAAACAAAGCAACCCTAGGACTTGTAAGTAGAGAGCTTAATCTGATTTTAGTATCATTATCACAGAGTTGCCAGCCTTCTATAGCCTCAAGGGCCAAGAGAGGACAGAAACTTCTGAACAATTAACCATATCTCATTGCTAAATTACAGCTTTCCCTTAATTCGCCTATGGTATCTGAACGTGTAAGTATTCATTTATTATCCAATAACTTGTTATTTTTATGTCTGACACTCAGCAATGGCCTAGTGCTTTAAAATGAGGCTCTTAGTAAATGCCAGAAGGAAATGCTCTTGTGCACGAAGTCATTCTATGCACTGCTACCCTCACTGAGATAATAAAAGGGTTTCTGTCCCTTTCTTCTTATTGAGAATTTTAATGCACATACAAGGCGGTTTACGGTCTATAAAGTGATACAACTTTTACTTAAAGAGAATGCATATAATTCAGTTGCACTGAATCCTAAAGGAGGCATTAAATTACTGTTCCACTTTCTTTCTTGTCTCGTTAATTGTATTTTGGGCTGCAGGAGTATCTAGGCCTGAAAATTGAATTCCCATCTTCTCCAGTTTTAGGCGATAGACTAGGAAAGACAAAAATGATTGTTTAGATTTCACGTTGGGGATTATTGTTCCTTTTGAGTGATTTGCCTCTAGCCTGAGATAGATAGCAAGTGACTAATCAAAGGAAACATAACGAATAAGTAAGTAAGTACAAGGCTAAGAATATATTTTTCTCGAGTTACTTTAAGGCTGGGGTTCTACCTGGATGCTTTTATACAACCCTTTGTATTAAAAATGCTGAGGCTAACTTGTAAAATGTCAAGGAAGATGAACTCAGCTATATCATGGGACTCCTACAGAAACATTTGGAAATTAATGTTTCCTTGAACACATTCATATATATATATATATATTCCTGTTCATTCATTCCTGTTTGAGTAGCTTGGCAAATGATACATGCTGCTAAGAGCCTCACTAAAATAACAAACTTAACCAGAGGGTGCTCTGTCTTTTGGTTACACGGGGGAGGAAACTAGCACCCCAAAAGACTTCTGGCGATTGTCAGCAGGTACACATGAGTGTCGGCAGTCAATCTGGTCTGCTGAGGACAAGAGCTTTCTAATAGCAATTAAAGGGCCTTTGCAAAGACCTTCTGCCCAGATCCATTTACCTCTGCACCGCATTAACACAGTATCATCTGTCCATTCTACAGGCACAACAAAACGTAGCACATTCTGCCTTATGCTGCAGTGAGGTGTGTCCTATCATGGTATACTGAGCAGACCCAACAGAGTTAGGTCAATCACCCAAGTCAGGCCACAGGAAAGAAGTTGTTCTTCCTCTCAAGAATTAACTGGAAAATGGTAAGTTTATTTAAAGAGTCTTCTGTTGAAAAGAAAGGTGCCCTGTGACAATTGCGATAAAAATACACTAACAATGAGCCAGGAAACACAGACATAAACACCAACACAGACATGTGACAAGGAAAGTCTTCTGGTACTTGACTTTTAGCATAATAACAATTTTACCCTTTCACCAACTAAACATCATTTACCCAAATAAATACAACCCTGGCCACTGAATTGGTATTGACATATGCTATAGTAGTCATAATTCTATCTCCGGTGACAGTACTTCAGAGAAGAAGTACTGAGATTTTGAAATTAGTTCCCCCAAATGTTTCACTCTCTACTTCCAGAAGGATTTCATACTACAGAGCCGCAAGGTGGGGCCATTTTTCTGACATTACTGTCACAATTCTTCTTATTACTGCCACTTTAGTGAGGTCAGGCTTGTAGAAGTTATAACGTTAATCCAGCTGTTTGCATCTGGAAGCCTCACCTTGGGGGCGATCACTGCAGCTAATCTGCTTCTGGTATCAGCAGTATCAGCAGTGGACACTTAACCAAGTAGCAGAATGACTTTCCTCGGTACTTAGTGAGAGTGGGGTCACCAGGCCCTGGCGTCTCCACAGCCACAGACAACACAATGCATCTACAGACTCCGAAAGCACACACACATCACTTCCTAATCTCATTTTGCGTTTGGTTTATGCTCAGCGAAAACAAGCCTAGAAACACTCCTTCATGCACTTTTATCTCCCCTCACTTCTGTGGCCGTCTCCCCAGACAGATGGGAACATCAAACAGGATAAATGGTAATGGAGAAACGAAAGTTCGCGGCAGATCCTTACTCTGACATTCTCCAAAATTCGTGGAATTGATTTCTCTGTCTCTCTCACCCTTGCTCAGTCCTGATGCAGGCGAAGGTGACATAGCTGGAATATCAATTTCACAATGGTGTAAAGCTTAATACATGGTTCGTTTTAATTTAGTCTTGAGTGATAAGGGGTGTGCAACTCAGCTTCACAGTAAAGGTCATGGCGGCTATGGATTCTAAAGGACTGGAGTTCAGTTCTGTTTTTCACTTTCTTTTTCCATGGTGCCTTACCTGTCAAAAAGCTAATTGAACACTGAGGGTTTCCCGTGACTTCCATTACCACCGTAGGCTCCTGATGTTTAATTCGACTCTAACCACATTCGTGAACGACCCTATTTCAGTCATGCCATGAACTATAGAAGGCTGGCCAAACCCTCATTGCCTTTTGAGAAAATCTAAGTGTGTGTGTTAGCACCACACAACAGCACTTGTTCAGGGGAGTAACGGTGCCTGAGAGAAGCCATTCTTAGACTGAAGCACGCCCTGGTGAATTCTAGGCAGTTCAAACCAGAACAGTCTTATGTTTGAGATGTAATCACGGAATCTGTTGAATCTGAACGAACACACAGATAGAAATTGTTATAATCATCCTAGAATCCCGGTGTCAGACTTGTAAACACGGCTCCCTAAAGGACAGGTTTATAGTGCTGGTTAAAATGACAGCCTTGACTGCTTTCTTTGCGAGCTGTAAAGCTGTAAACAGGTAAAAACTTCCTCTCTAAGTTTTGGAGACTCCTTTGTAGTACAGGCTGCTGTGCACTAGGTGACCGTGTGAACATCTTCTAAGACCAATCATGTTATTGTTAAAGACACGGATCCAACTGGCATTTTAGCTAGAGAAAATACAAAACAGGCAAGGCGGCTTATTTAAAGGATTTCTAGCCTTTAATTAACATTGAAATCCTTCAAAGGGATTCATTAACACTTCTGTAATTCAGATTAAATCATTCTAACACTGCTGCTTTGGCAGAGAGCCAAGCAGAGAGGATGGTATTTTGTGAGACACCTAGAACACGTAAGGGAACGTGGCCGGCTGTGTGTCCGTCTTTACATTGCCTGTGGTAATGAAGTTCAATAAGAAGGAAAAGGTATGTTCAACATGAAGGGAATAACATACATGATTAATGTACTACGACTTACTTCAATTTCAGTATTTGCTTATTTCATTATCAAGGGATGGGGAGGGAATCCCATCCATCAAGACTCCTCCTTTTTTTAAAAAGAATGTTCTTAAAAGAACTTAGGGCGATGGGAGAAATGAACTTGGTTTAGGGCAGTACAAACAGGGTAATACAAAATAACTTAGGGCAATGGGGGAAACGAATTTGAGATGAAACAAAAATGGTGATTCAAAGACAAGATTGCTATAGGTTCACCAGCGGGTACCACGGGAAGAAGAGAGCATGTGCTAGAGACAGAATAATTACTGGAGTGCGGCCGGGGGAGGGCCATCATTACTCTTATTTAGAAAGAAGAAAACAAATCCATGCAGATCTTAACAGCCATTAGGCTGCTACTAACACTCAATTACAGAACCTCCAGTCACCAAAGAGGCACTGGTTCTCACTCGTGGGGCTGTATCCCATTGCTAAGGTGCTAAAGAAAGCAAAGGGACAAAGCGGAAACCATTCCAAACATTTCTGCCTGACTGCACTTGGCCAGTGCCAGTGCTGCAGCAAGTGGCTATGGTCATGCTGGGTATTCCCATCTCTCTTCCTGTTGAACACTCTCTTAAAAGTTGAGCTAAAATATCCAAATCCCAAGAAATACTGTTGCGTTAGGGTGGATGAGCCTACCATTGAGCACACGCTTCAAGTGCCCTGTCAATCCAGGAAGGCCCGCCAGTACTTCGGGGAGTGATTACTACATGGAAAACTCAATCCTAATGCGTACTGTACTGAAGAAAGCGGGTGCACGGTCAATAAAGCAATCACTCAACATCCCCTGAAGTTGGGTCATTGATTGAAGAAGCCACATGGTTAGAGAGAAATGTAAAGGGAATATGGACCATTTTCAACTGGGAGGTATTCCTTCGGTGGTATTTTAAAGAGAAATCGCTACGAAAGATGGGTTGCTGGTATGAAGCCCAGGTCTGTACCAGTTGGCTGTCCCTGGTCTGGAAACCTCACGTGCTATAAAAAGTTAAGTACTGATGTAACACCCTAAGAAGAAAACTCCATACCATAAAACTTATAGTTACAGATAAAATCGTGCAAATATGGTCTAAAACGACTCTCTGGCTTTGTGTGTCAGGGATACATGAAACATAAACAGATTAGAAATTCAGACTCAGGTCCCATCCTCAGACTATCTCACTGCGGATAAACAAATACTTCAAAATCCAAAATTGGAAGCATTTCTCATCTTGAGCACTTTTTGATATAGGATGCTTAACTTTGCAGTTAGCATTTGCTGCATTTGTCGGAGATTTCCTTCAGCCTGGCTTTCTGAATGTTTCAGCTGTCTTCTGGCAGCAGGGGTGGGGTGGGGTGGGGTGAATTCAATTTCAGATTAGCTGGCTTTTGTCAGCACGGTGAACCTCAGCCTTCCTGATGGACTGATGCTTTGCACTGATGGTGATGATGCTTCGAGGGACTCTCAGCTGATAATCAGCAAGAGATCCTCACGTGGCCCCTGATTGTTGAGTTTACCTAAGGTCAGCTTTCCTTCTCAGGGCTGCTGGCCTCACTGCCTTCCTTTATCTGAGTCACAGGATAACGGCTGTCTCCCCAGACAGCCAGGTATGCTGCGCAGCCAGGCCAGAGTGGTTGGTGACGGGAGGAGAGGCCTTTAACCTCCTCTAGCATCTGAGCTGTGATTTCCACAGTGGTGACATCAGGGCAGCTAGGAACAAAACCCGTTGTAAGGAAGGCCAGGCAAAACAATGTTGTTGTTTTTTTTTTCTCTCAGCTTCTCCCAGGTCGTCAATATAATGTCCTCTCTCCTAACACATTTTGCCTTATTCCAGGGCACACTAACCAGCCACCTCAGGGAGAAAATGTCAGGGACCACAAAGGCTCCAAAAGGGCCAATAGCATCTGCAAAGCCTGGGGCATTTTAGGGACTTGCATAGGTAACATAGTGAGGACTGCTGATGGTGAACGTGCCCAGTAATCATCTCATTAAAAAAGAGAGAAGGGCAATGAGGAGGAGAGTTTAAGATCTGGGAAGTTCTGAAGTGTACCTTTCCAAGTTGATCTTAACAAAACAATGCGCATCACCACTGTATAGATAATTAAGCTACACTCATTCTCTATGGGCTTTCATTTTTTCCACCTTTTTGAGGTAATGTTTGCAAAGACTAAAGAGGGAAAAGAAAACATTACCAGTATTTTTAAGAACCACAAGGCCACAAAGAAAGAACCTAACCTCTTCTCATGACCCCACAATCACTATTATGCTGGCGTGTCGGAGCCGCTTGACCAGACAGGAGTGCACAGCAAGCCATGTTCTCCACTCGGGACAGAATTAGAAGACAACAGCTCCTACCTGCTCTAAGAGGCTGTGGGTTCCCAGTCCTCTTAACCTTTAGCCACTGGCTACCCCAGGCCTCCTTTGTTAAGAGGAGGTTAGAGCACGGGAGAGGGCCTGGGAGAGCAGGAACCCAGGGAGTTACTCACGTCGGTTTTCATACATGCTCCTGGACTGGGCCCAGATTTTAAAAGGATCTGGTTTTTTCTGCCCAGAGCTGTCGGTCTGATCTGGAGCAGGGGCGTCTGCAGGTGGGTACTCGGGGAGCACCTGCGTGCCGTGACTCGGGGATGCCGTGTGCAGGCTCCGGTGGCTGGAGACGCTGTGCTGGGAGCTGTTCTGGCTGTCTTTCCTCTCCAGTGGTTGCTGCAAGAAAGCAAGGGAAGGGGCCAAGAAAGGAAGATGACTGTGACTTCTCCACTGGGCACCTTTCCCCAGCCTGCCTTTGTTTAGTGCGCACACACACACAAACACTTAAAACGACACTCTGGCTTCTCCAACAAGTGCTGAATACAGATAAATCCGCAAGTGATTGGCAGGAAGACAGAGGGGCGGACTAGATAGAGACATAACCATACCCATGCTGCTCTCTGGGCTGTAGTGGGAAACAAATCTGATTTCCCTTGGAAGCTCTCAGGAAGACACACTGGGCTTATTTATTGTACGATGCCTCTATCCTGACACCCTCGGTTCTTGACAAAAATATGCAACTGAAAATACCATAAGTGTTTTGGATGTAAGCCTGCAATATCCACAAGCAATACAATCAGGGCTAAAAATGCTACACGGGGCTCCATATGCTGTATCTCTTAATAATCAAACCCGCTCCGCTCTACAGGTTTCCATCATTCCTATTCCAGCAGGAACTGCATCCGAGCACTGGCAAGTCACACCTGGCAGCGCAGTGATCAGGTACTCCCGTGCAGAGAACAGGAGCTTCTATAGTTTTCAGTTAATCAATTCTGAGAGCAGTGCTCTCTACCTCTTGGATCACTGGGACTACTGTGAGTTAAAAAAGAAAAAAATAAAGAGCCAACTTGAAGAATGTGTATGTGTTGCCCTGCAGGGGTCAGCCCTCCCAGACGGGTAACTTGTCCAAAGTTTAAGTACTTTCAAAGGGAAGCTTCATTGACTTCAAAGGCAGAGTCAAGTTCCTGATCACTGAAACCAGTTCAGCACAGACTTACATTTTATGAAATGTTCTCTGAATTGACAGAGAGCACAGGCAAAACCCTGGTCATGGTTTCACCCCTGCAAATGCAATGTTGGAGTTCTGCCTCATCTGCAAAAGACACTATGTTACTTAGCTTCTGTGCCTAGTTATCAGGAGCTAGGGAACAAGAGGGGAAAGGGGGGCCTCTCCATCTTCTGTTATGTACACAGCAGAGATGATGCTTTTTAAAGAGTATCCTGACTGTGTGTATTCTGGTCCCCTGGAGCTCTGCCACCAGAGGCTATCATCAGTCCTCCTTGCTCTTCACTCAGGTGCCCTCCACCTTTCATTCCCTGATGGAAATGACCATGGCCCTTTCTCCTTTTAGTCTTTATTTTGCAATAAGTAGATGAGGAAAGTAAAAAAAAAAAACCCAGATTTGTTTTGTTCCTTTTGCGTGTGTATGTT
Organism: Alexandromys fortis; assembly: GCF_014885135.2. Taxonomy (NCBI): domain Eukaryota; kingdom Metazoa; phylum Chordata; class Mammalia; order Rodentia; family Cricetidae; genus Alexandromys; species Alexandromys fortis. The sequence continues at coordinate 3,606,122 of NW_026067996.1, forward strand.
CATATGTGGCGACATGTGTGTGCAGGAGTATGCATATAAACACACACACACACACACACACACACACATGCATGCATGGAACACAGAGGGCAATGTTCCACTTTTTGTTTGAGAAGGTTCTCTCACTGGCCTTGAGTTCACCAGGTAGGCTAGGCTAGTTAGCCAGCGAGCCTCTGAACGCCTTGTCTCACCTTTCTGGAATTGCAAGCATGCCCTGCTATGACCGGCACTGTATACGGGTTCTGAGAATATAACTTAAGTTTTTATATGTGCAAGGCAAGCATTTTATTGACAAACTTCTCTCAACTCCTAGACAGAGTTGAGATCTTTTGACTGCTAGAGACTTGACTACAGGCTTTTGGGAAGGACTCATAGCTGAGGAAAATGAGAGGCTTGTATTCTAAGGCTATTGTACCTTCGAGAGGATTAGCTCGCTCACATGCAAAGGGATGGTACACACAAAGACGCACAGGGCAAACACAACTCCGCCCTTCCTCTCTTCAGATAATACAGCACTTAGCTCTGTGCTAGATGGACTAGCATTTCCAAGATTGGCAATAGGCTCTCTGCCACCTTTGAAGGCCCTTCCCTACACTGACGCCAGCTCTCATGGCCTCATATCACGCCCCGCCCCTTCCTCGGGTACCATTCTGAGGATGCTGAGGGTGAGGACGGCAGTTCTCTGTTAAACGTGCATCTCTCATCTGTTTATCTCGTAAGCTCTCATCAGAAAACACGCGCACCATCAGCCATTGTTGGCGTGAACGTGTAGCACGGTATTTAGAAAAAATGACATTATGAGCAGGTTTCTTCCCTTAAGTTTTATACTTTTCAGCGCTGTTTATCTTTTTTTTTTCCCCTATTTTAATGACAACAGGTAACATCTTACAAGCAAGGGAAATCAGAGGCTATTTCCACCTTGAAGTGAACTGTAGTAAGCAGAATTAATATGGACTTCGACTTTTATGCTGTTTAGGAGCTACTCTAAACGTTAACACCAAATCATTCAATACAGGAACCGAGCCTGCCTGGAAGACGCACAAACTCCCTTCAAATGTTCACTAGATTTTTATTCCTTAAAAGAGTGGCAGATGTCTGACTGTAGAACGAGCCCAGCATCACTGAGTTCATGTCACAGCTGAAGTAAGTCTCCAATTCTGAAAGCTTCAGTTTCCATTTGCGGGCCCTTAATGTCCCCCAGGCCTGCATGCTACCTACAGTACACTTGGAAGGAAGTCCGCATGTAGCTGTTTAGGAGGGTACCTTGAAATGTGTGTCCTACTGACTTCTTGGGTCCCTGTCTCTGAAAACCAAACTTTAACCTCTTCTATTAGGTCACTTTTCCTCCCTGTCCCACTGAGAGTCTGGTGACAGTGTTGCCTATCTCTGAGGTACCCATTGGTTTTATGCCCAGTGAATGGTTCTCACAGAGCTGAGGGTGTGCACATGTGGTGCCCAGCTGGTGGTAGTTTTGGGAGGTTGTGGAGCCTTTAGGACATGTGGCCCAGCTACCAGAAGAGGGTCTCCTGGGATGGCCCTTGAAGATGATAATGCCCTTCTGGTTCTAGCCTGACCTTTCTGCTTCTTGTCAGTCACCATAAGTCAATCAGCCACTTCATGTTCCTGCTGACAGAGATTAAACCCATTCTGCAGCCACGCCTCCTCACCCTGATTGGCTGAAATCCCCTGAGCTCATGAATCAAAACATTTCCCTTAAGCTGCTTACATCAAGAGTTTTCTCACACCAATGAGAGGAGTTATGCACACACCATCATACATGCTGCTCAAAAGGGTTTCTACGGCCCTAGGATGTTTATCTTGGTGTAACAAATCCCTGTCACAGAGGACCCTGCCTCAGGTTTAACTAAAGAGTTGCTTGGCCATTAAGGGAGTATTCAGATGAAGTCCACTGAAAACACTTTATCTGCTAAGACTTAGCCCTGTTCTATGTTCATTTTTAAAACGACCAGCTCTCTCAAATTTAAATATAGTGAGAATCCTCGGGTTTTTGGAGCTGTGTTCTGTGTGTATTTGTGTAAACATTTCAAAACACGGTTTTCATTTTCTGTGTCCTTTTATTAGAAGCCCAAAACTGGTCAAAGGAAAAGCAGCATTCACAGAGCTCTCAAATTAAAGTCATTTGGGGTGTGCATGTGTGTACATGTGATCAGGTATATGTATATGTCTGGCATACAGGGGCATATGTATGTATGTCGAAGCCAGAGGATACCCTCGGGTATTGTCCCTTAGGTGCCATGCACTTCAGTGTTTTGAGACAGAGTCTTTCTTTAACCTGGAGGTTCCTGATTAAGCTAGGCTGGCTGACCATCAAACATAACACACTTGCTCATCTGTACTCCCCAGTATTGGATTATATCAGCTACCACTATACACTCTTTAAAATGTAGATGATAGGGAATGACCTTGGATTCCTGATGCTTGTGCAGCAAGTTAACTACCTGGCCCTTCAGGGTCAGATTGTATGACTTTTCTTGATCACCTACTAGAAGGCTTTGTGCATGAAAGAAAATTCGCTTCTCAACTGAGACAGCACAGAATTAGATCTGCATTGCCCTGCTCTGAAGTGCTAGGGTTATGGGTCTGTGCTACCTTCAACTCATTTTCCTAAGTGAGACACCAGTTCAAAGACAAGCAGCTATAAGCCTGTATCCTTAGCCCTGCTAAGAAAAGCCTGTGCATGCAGCACATGGATGGGGAGAAATACCTAGCACATTAAAGCAGGATACCAGACAAGGCTTGCCTACAGCGATCACCTGCGATGTATTTATTCAACTTGATCAACAAATGGATAATTTATACTGTGCCAGACATGCAGAAACACAACAGATAAATATAAAGATGTTACCTAACTGCTTGGAATTTATATGTGGAGATGGATATTGGATTAATCAAATATTCAGAATATATTTAAAACAACACAGCACAATGTCCTCTGGTCTAAGGATGGGTGTGTAGAAGAGTCCTTTGGCAATGCACCCAGCATGTGCAAATTCCTACCATCAAAATGAGCACGGAGAGGCTGCAGTCTTCAGAATGTCGGGCTAGTGTGACACTGTGAGGGGACGGGAAGCTGGACATGAACTTGGAAGCCAGATCACGCAAGTGTCTTATGTGACAATGTAAGGACAGGCTTTCTTCTTAGCCCTGGAGGAAGTACTTAAAGTAAGAATGAACTAGGAGTTAATGCACTTCCAGGAAGTTTGCTCAGGCTCCTGGTTAGGAAACAGATGTAGAGAAATGGCTGGAAGCAGAGAGGGCAGTCTGCGGTTCCTTGTAGCTCTGCCCCTGGGCTAGCTTCCCCTGGGGCAGGGGTGTGATGAGGGTGAGTCACTGCTGACAGGTTCAGTGGAGACAGGAGGAAGAAGAAGATACTTTAGAAACACAGGTCTCACCCATACCCAGACAGAAATCACTAATCTTAACTATTGTCACTAGGTCGATATTTTCTAACGAAGAATTTCATTTCTGATACTCAAATCTCTGCCAACTTGGAAAAAGACATGAGCTTAATTCTGAAATCTCCTTAAGAGTCCTTGGCCATGAACTTGTATCACAAAACCTTTTAGAATGAAATTGTACCTATCTCCCTAAAATGAATGATTCTCATCCTACTTACTGTCAGGTCAGAAAAATCGGGAAGGCGCAATGGTTTTTATAAATGGAAATGGGGAAAAATTTATCTCATCAGTATTTCACAGAATGATTTAGAAATGGACGTTCCTATAAAGTGAACTGAAAATATTTGCTTGGAAGAGCAAATGAAAACAGACAGCACTTAGGAGCTCAGATGATGAAAAGAATTCATGGGGCTTAAAAATGACAAATTGATCCATTTTAAAGCCAAATTATTTACAGTTGATGTATCTGCCAAGACCCAAGGCCACTGCAGAGATTTGCATGGACAACAGGAGCAGATCCAAACCGCTGAGGTATGAGGCCAAGGTCATCAAAAGTGTGAAAATTGGACACCAGGTCTGTGTCAAGGCATAGGCTGCTCTTTACTTTTGCCTCTTTCCTGTATAGGCTTCCAAGTCAAATTTCTTCTCAAAGACAGGTGAAGGGAATTCATGGAGAAAAGGAGAGCACTGGGAGGATGGAAAAAACAAAATCTGAGTCACAAAAAAAATGTAAGAAATTTAGCAAAATGGATGTTCAGGTGCTTACTGAGGTGGGATAATTTGACTGATAATCTGAAGCCAATCTATCTATTCCTTTTCTCATCTCCCACCTTCACTGCTTTTCCTCACTGTCTGAAGAAACTTTGATGAGATCCAAGTGGTGGCTTTGGGGTTGGGAAGCCCAAGAGTGCAGTGTGAGAAGCAGTGCCTATCACAGAGAGTGATTCAGGCTGGAGCCACTCCATGCATACGTCATCGAAGAGAGCTCGTGTCTCCCAATCCATACATGACCTAAGAGGTCTTATGTCTCCTCAAGCATATATAAGAGATCTTGTATCCCCCTCACGTCTTAATATCTAATTCCAGAAATTTACTTCGGTATCTCTTGCAGGCTAAAGGGATTGGAAGCGAAACTTTCTATTGCTGTTTTGAAGACACCACCTTGTCACTGCTTGTAAAACTTTGGGTGTTCCCAGCCTGCCAGACTCCAAATAACTTCACAGTTCAGCCACAGTTCTTGACTCTGCCCTGGGTCTGGGCTTTGTAAGACTATTCAACTCAGGTCATTTGAACTGATAGCTCGATGGTCCTCCTTCATCAGCTTTCAGTGTATACGCTCACCAGACTTTACTCCCCAGGAGAAGAGGGTCTAGACAGGCCTGTCTGCTGACGTGGTATCTATTTCTCTCCCCAGTTCCTGGAGTCGGGTATTCTCTGCCTTAGTCTCTGGATACCTGCACTATTTTAGCACCTAGACGACAGGCAGTATGCATTTGTACTTCCGGTACCTCAGTTCAAGTTCCATACTTGGGAGTTCTCACTACTTCGCTGAATGAAAAGATGGATAGATGGCCGAGTGAGTGGAGGATACATGGATGAACAGAAGACTGGTGAGCAGGGAAAGAAATGGACAGATTGATAAAGGGAGGCTGGAGAAGGTGGGATGTGACCCCGCACGAACACAGGTGGGTCTGGCTTACAATTTGTTTGGGTGTGCAATTTAGAGTTTAAAGCCCCCACACAAGATCCCTGTGTGTGATTTAAACTGACAATTAAAATTAAGCTTCTCGTCAGAATGATTAAGCTGGGTCACAACTTAAGTTTTCCAGAGACGCCTAAAATCCCACAGCTAACGCGTCTTATTTTTTACTGCCAAGTGGTAGAAAAATCTGTGACGGTGTAGAAGTCCAATTATTAAATTAATTAAACATCATTAAGACATCACTATTATACCGCAAGAGTATACAAACCCCACAAACTTAGCATTTAAACTAAATCTAGGAAGTTAAATTCTTATTAAGAGTAAGCTATGGGGACAACCCAGGAGGTGGAACAACATTAAAATGCTAAAACCTTCGGCTCTAATAAAATCTCAACTGCCTAATTATTAAAAACATTAAAAAAGAAAGAAAAGGTATGGCAACAGAGGGACCCTGTCCATCATCGGAGGAAGCCAAGCGTGTCAGAACCCTGGGGGTATAGCGGGAAGCCAAGCAGCCAATAGTGAGGACCTGGTTTAGATACTATTCACTGAGCTGGGATGGAATCTACATGGATCACAACCCAGGTACAACTGCTGCACTCTGGATTATGCAGCCTGCAGAACTGACACTATCTGTCACCACCTGAGTAGCTCAACCAGCAACCTGGCCACCCTTCACCCCCGTGGATTCCCTCCAACCCCTTGGAAAACATCCCCTAGTCACCTGTCCCATTGGCAGGACACCATCCAAATTCAAACCGGGGAAAGGGAAACAGCTTTCCATCCACCTGTGCAAGCCTCACTGATCACAGATGTTTGTAATGTTCCCCTGCCAGCAGCAGTCCTTGGCTGAGAGTCCGCTAATCATGGGCAGTAGCTGCCAGGGTGACAGCATGCCATGCAAGCTGCCATCTCTGTCCTGGAGCAGAACCCAGGTGAGGACAAGCCCCACGCTAGGAACCTGCTCTGGAGTCCAGCAGCACCCACCCTCTTCGCCTGCGGTAATCAGAAGCCAGCCGACTGTGGGCAAAGCGGTTAAGAGAGCTTTTTTCCCTAGGAATGCAACTCAAGTAATTGGCTTGTTGCTCACTAATGACATGGCAGCCCCCAAAATAAACTGCCAGAGAATTCTCTTAACTGATTTCGTGAACGTGGGCTCTGTGCATGCTTGATGCTAGGTGTCAGCCGGGTAATTCAGAAATACTTCCGGGAAGATGATATACAAACATGACAGAACCTCTCCTGCACAGGTGCAAACAGCAGAGACCACTCTGCTCCCGGAAACCATGTTAGTAGTGCAAAGCGGTGGCTCCCTGTCAAGATTTCACAGCACGGAGGTGTGTAAAACAAGTCCAACATCAGCACAGCATGGCCATGGAAGGCTCGCGCTAACCCAAGCTCGGGAGACGCATCTTCCAGCTGCACTCGATTTGTCTGAAGGCTGAATGCGTCTCTGGTGAGGACCCAGGGACGGCGATGCACACATGCGCACATGCACACACTTCGGCATCTGTGCTTTCAGTGTGGGCACCAAGCAGCACTTTCCTGCTTGGACATTAACACAAACTGACACGGGAAGCAGCCCTGGAGTCAGCGTTCCAATCGCCACAGCCCTGTGCCATCAGAATCACATCACTTACTGCAGGCTTTTCTCTTCACAGAACGGGGGAGTTGGGACTTCAGGATGCATAAAGCTCCCCTCGCTCACCTCCTTAATAAACTTCTGCCATGCTTGGAGACAGGTGGAAAGAATTCAGCTGCAGCGCCTGAAGCTGCAAAGTTTCAAAGGTCCTCCTCCGGATGGCACAAAGCCACACATTTCCCCGTTCGGAAATCTGCTAAGTTACAAGGAAGCTCCTTCTTCTTCCTAATATTAATGACTCAGAAAGCTTCTCCCACCTAGTTCAATTTCACAGGCGTTCAAATCACAGATTTTGAGTTTTTAAGCGGCATTTTAATTTGTTGTTATCGCCCTAGGAGTGAAAAGCTCATACGACCAAACATGACACTGTAGCCTCTAGGCTATTAGCCAGCATGCCAAGTAGGTAATGCATCTTCAGGGAAACCAGATTAGAAAGGACAGTAAAACATTGATTTTTTTTTTTTTTTTTTAAAGAATCCTATACCTGCAGTATAATGCTGTGAAAGCTAGCAAAACAACAAAGGACATTTCCCCAGCAAGGAAATGTGTTAGTCTCAGTGCTGGGCAGTGAACATTGTTCCACCTGAGCATGGACATACACAAACATAGCAATTCTTCTCCGAATTCACAGGTTTTGTGAATAATTCCCCACTGAGTGCATACGGAAGCTCTGAGAGAGCTGGTAGCCATGTGAACGGCTGCCGGCGAACACCAGTTGAGAAGCCAGCGAGCAAGCAGGTGGAGCCTTTTCTCTCTTTTCCTCCCCCAAAGGAAACAATAGCATTTGTATCAAGTTGAAACAGCTCAGAAACTCGCCCATTCAAAGGAGTTGTGAGCATTGGTGCAGGGAAGCCAAATTGCATTGTTTTAATCCTCAACGCGTTTGCATCCTGCTCACACACCTCTACATAGTTAAAAGACAAACCCAAATACCATTTAGATCAAACGTATCTCCAGAACTTAATTAAATGAGCCTGTGCTCCTGGCTCCTGCATCCACTCTAAAACACATTTATTACGGTGAATTCAGGCAGCGGACCTTCCTTCCGCTGGGGTCCCCTGCTCCCCCCCCCCCCACAAGCACCAAGTAAATGACAAGTACTTACCGACTTTGGACTCTTCTTGGGAACTGGTAGCCCTAGAAAAAAAATGCAACAAGGGAGGGGGGGGGAAGACATCATTAGCATATAAATGTTACCTTTTCTTAAAGAACAATCCCCAGGTGTTTCATGGCCACCTAGTCATCTGCAGAGTTCTGTCAGAGTCCTCCCCAGCATCGGAGTTACCAGGCTGTTCATATCGAATCAAAGCTGAGGGAGGAGAGCGAGAGGCAGGAGATCTATCTGCATTAGCTATGCTGACTTGTACTGCAGCAGCCTGGAGGCTGGGAAAAGAAATTCACAGACCTCAGCGGCCTGGGAAATTGAACACTTGGACAGAATCTGAAATGCTCTTCTGGATTAAGAGAGACTTAACTTACAATTAAGTTCAGGATATTCCCTCTCCTTACGATCCACTTGTCAATGGAAATGGACCAATCAGGACAGAGAAAAGGGTATATATTTAGTTTTAAAGGACAGCATGGTTAAATTTATATCCCCCCACCCTGTCTTTTTATTCCCCTATGTATTTCAGGCAGAGAAATGCCTTCTTTAGCTTGGATGAGCTCAGCCTCAACACAAAGACGAATGCTCTCTCGCCAGCAGAGGAGGGTAAAATAGGAGCACAAGTTCAAGTTGGTCTAGGATACCCTCTGGATCATCAGCACACATCTTGATATCTGTCAGTCATCTAAGCAGCCCCCTAACTTCACTTCTGGGAAAGACTGGGGCTTGGAGTGGGCTCCGGAGAGGTAAGCATGCCATTTGGAAGGAACAAGGAAAATTTCACAAAGCCGAGAGAGAAAAAGACAGCAAGGGAGAAAGAGAACGGCAAAGGAGACAAAGGTGGTGGCTGAACCTGGTGGGCTGTCCTCAGACCCTGTCCTTAGTGGGAGGGAGGGCTAGGGCTGGAAGGAGCCAGTGATCTCATCACTTCTAGGAAAGGGAGCAGCAATCAGAGGCAGGCTGATGGGGACCCTGTCACCAGACAAGAGTGGGGAAGGGAGGTGAGAAAGGAAAACAAGCGCACACTGGTGTTTGGAAAGTAATCATCTCCCCAGCTGCCGCCTCCTTCCTCTTTCCCTGTCTGAGCATAGTGAGACCGCAAGCTGTAGATCCCATCTGCACCAAAGCCAAACATACATTTGGGGCGCAATGATTCTGCGTGGACGTTTCAGCCTGGCTCTGAGAAGTGATTCTGATGTAGCCTGATGAATTTCAAGTCTTTGGGAAGTCACTTGTCAGATCTGCCGCCATGCTAAACCAGCGGAAATAAGAGGAAGTGGGTAGCGATGCTAATGTTGTTCACCCTACCAGTGAGGCCTCAGAGAAGGCAGGGGCGCTCGCAAGGCTTGTCACATCACAATAATGGGGTTTCCATGGTTTGACAGAGTAGCTCTCAGATCTCAAAATGTAGCACTTCATTAAATATAAATGCTCAATCCGAACACCCCCTACCCACCTTGGGGAGCAGAAACCTTCAGTACTAACAATAACACTATTTCTCAAGGTTTCTGGTGCCAAGGAAGACGCTTCAGGAACATGGTTAAAGACATTGTGACAGGGCAGAAAGTGTGACTGTTTCAAGTGAGACCAAGGCAGGCCGTCACTTTGGAAGCTTTGGCAACTTAGTTTCTGCACTAATGAATGGAAAGAGCGAGGTTCACTTTTAAGACTGTTAAAGTAATTAAATAGCACAGAATCTTTGAGAGCCTGTGTCCCGGATGTTCTTTTACCTTCCTTGGCTGACATCATCTATGAAAAAAAATGCTAGGGGTAGCTAGTTTCAGTTAGGGGAAGATCATTTTGCTGAATTAATTAACACACACAAAGATTTAGCAGAAGATTTACTTACAGATTTCAGACTGGGTTGAATAATTTTTACATGATCTTAAGAATTGGGTGCTTTTATTGGTCAATAGGATGCCCTTAATGAACTTTATCAAATGATATTACTGAGTTACTGCATACATTCTGAAACTACATACTATATACATATATATGTATATAGTATGTATAAACTGTATACATGGTTATGTACACATTCTCTCCTAATTCTTACACATTTACTTGGAATAAACTAAAGTTTCATTTAGTTAGTTTTTATAAAACTTGATTGATCAGTATCCGCTGACTTCTTATAGAGTCTCTAACTAGCTTTGTAAGACTCTGGTCTGGGCAGTCACCAGCTGTCCCTTATAACTGACATTTGTAAGGCAATGGTGTGTCATTCTCTGCCACAGAGGGACAATCACACATTCCCTACGGTGCATCCACAAAGAGGCTCACTGCAGCATCCTAATACGGGAAAACTGAGAACCACCAGAACTTCTAAATAGCTTGTGGGGTAATCAACCCACAAAGCACTCCACAAGCTTTGAAGGAATGGGCTGTCTCTACAGGCAACAGTGCAGAGACTGCCTCTAAATGAGTGTGACCAGCACGAGAATGGTGGTTATAAACGAAGGGAGGCAGTAGACTCAGACACACAGTTTTGCCCTCTGTGAATGTCCCCAAACCAATATCATGGACATCATCATTACCAATCTCACTAAGGTAATAAGATAGCAAATTTAAAATAAAAATTAGCTAATAGCCCTTCTAATATCAGCAATATCAACCAGTATGAAAGAAATGGGGTTAACCAATTAATGTATGTTTGTGTGTTTCCTCTAGGAAGCTGCCCACATGGTGTTCTAGAAGGTCCCAGCTAACCTGACCACCCCCAACACACACACACACACACACACACACACACACACACACACACACACACACACGGTTTCTTTGTGGAGCAGTGGCTATCCTGGAACTTGCTTTGTAGACCACACTGGCCTCGAACACTCCGAGATCTGCCTGCCTCTGTCTCCCGAGTGCTGGAATTAAAGGCATGAGCCACCATGCCCAGTCCCATAAATTGGATTTTGCAATAAATATGAACACCTCTTTATAAGAGGTCTTTGCTTTTCTCTGTTAGTTAGCTGCTGAAACTTTCATTTTCAAAGCCACACCCTTTGACAGAAGCCCAAAGTAGGTTATGGCCACAAATTAATATTTAAAGAGTCAAAATCAAGACACTTCACTTGACTGCTTTAAAATGGGGGGCTGGGGATCAAAGATTTGTTTTAGGTCCATATGGCCATTAAATCTTAAAATCTAATAAATATGAATGCTGGAACAAACTTCCTTGTTACAATTTATAATTTATTTCTGTAAAAACTATTTAGAAGGATTGAAAGTAGTTGGGAAAAGCCCTAGAACAGTCACTTTGGGGACACATTCTCTAAGCCCTAGACACCATGGCACACAGCTCTTCCCGAGAAAGAGGCAACTGCACACCACCCCGTGCTGGGTAGAATCTAGGAGGCAATGTTAGTCTTTTCTTTCTTCATGGCATAGCCCTGGATTGCTTAAGTAAATTTCTTTTTTTTGTGCACCCTGTGGCAGCCGGAAGGAGGGTTGTGCTCTATAAACTACACCCCATATTGCTTGTGAGGCATATGGGCCCAAGCAGCACCTGTCTTAATGGGCTCATATGGTCCACTCAAGGTAAGAAGGTTTCCCCGAAGAGGGAGAAGAAAGCATTTATGGATGGCGCCATCTGCTCTTAGCACCCAAGCAACAGCAAATGCTACTTCTAAGAGACTCCAGAAAACTTTTACAGGGAGGCATGGGCTTAAGGCGTGAGCCTGCGTGTGATCTATGCAGTGAGAAAATCCTGGGCCCTGCATCTCTAAGCTCCCCAGCAGAGACAACAAAAGGCAAATGATCTGCTAGCGAGGGGGACGCCACCATTAACACAACAGGAGTGCTCTCTCCCCCACTAAACACCACGGCCCCCAACTTTGTTCCCAGACTCTCTCACGTTACTAAATGGAAGAGTGAGATTTTAGATGAAATTTTGTAACGGTTGGGCACAAGTAGCTTACAGGGAAAAGTAACACTACAAGCCTTTGGGAAGCAAGGAAGTCATACACAGAAACATCATTTTCTTTGGCCCATGGGATTCCAGTAAAGGCACTACCTATGCCATTATCTCCTGCAACAAGGACAGCTTTAGTCATGAATATACATCTACGCATGAATACTACAATAAACAAAAATCTGCACGTTTGTGAACAACTGCGAGGGTTATCATTAACTTCTGCACCTTGCAAGTCACTTCTTTCCCTGACAATGAACACAGACACATCACTCCCCCTTCCTTATACTAAGAGGATTGAACCTGGGGGCTCACGCACGCCAGGGCAGTGCTGTACCAGCTGAGCGATAGCAACAGTTCTTGGTTTTGTTCTCTCTTTATTTTTGAGACAAGGTCTCAGGCTGGCTTTGAACTCATGACCCTCCTGTTTCAATGTCTGAACACCAGAAATATATGGTAGGCTACTATGCCAAGCTGACGCATAATTTTGTCTAGGTAAACATTTGTTCTTGCCCTAAGGACAGAGTAAAATGGTGAAGAAATAGGGGTGCTCAGCTGAGCTGTCAGGAAAGCTAAACAGAAACGTCATTTTAGACCAGCGAGGAGTGAATCTGGAGTCACTGGGACAGAGGGCTTCTATGGCCCCAGCATCCTCCAGGACTAAAGGAAATAAGGAGGCAAGCAACCCTACCTGACTGACAAAATGAAGAAAAAAATCTGGGTGTTGAAAGGGCGAATTCTGAAGTCACTGTGACACACAAAGAGGATCTAACTAATAATAAAATGTACAGCGTCACCGGCTGGCACTTCTTTCGTTATGGCTTCCAGTCTCCTTTCACTGGGTCTCCAGACACGACCACCCCACTACAAACACTGTGCTTTTCTTTAAGCGTTCCAACAAATTCTAGGTCACTATTATGCACGCTACTGAACACATCTCCTTTTTCTTGAAATTGGCTAAAAGTAAGTATCTAGAAAATTACTGTGAGGGGGAGGAACTGCTATTGAAGAACACATTTAATATTTAATAATAATAATAATAAATAGGGAGCTGGAGAGATGGCTCGGTGGTTAAGAGCACTGACTGCTCTTCCAGAGGACCTGGGTTCAATTCCCAGCACCCACATGGCAGCTCACAACTGTCTGAAAATGCAATTCCACAAGATCTGACACCTTCACATCAATGCACATAAAATGAAGTTAAATAAATCATTAAAATTATTTTAAAAAAAATAAATAATATTTTGAAGCAAGAGGCTGCTCTGAATGCTGTTTCTGCTAGGTAACACATCGCCCTGTTTACAGGGATGGGGGACTACTGATCCGCAGACATCCAATGGGTGGGACAGAACGCTGAGAACAGGCTCCTCCATGAAAGCAGAAATGATGATAGTTTGAAAACAAGTACTTTTGAAACAAGCCATGAACATCATTCCTTATTAACTTGCTTTTTTGTTTGTTTTGTTTGATAGAGAGCTCATAAAGGGGATATAATAGACGTAAATGAGAATGTTAATTTCCACTGACCTCCATGCAGATAAAATTTAAATGCAAGGGGGAGCTCAGGCTGGAAGGAATATAGAAAGAGTCACTCACAAGTTTAACCACAGTGCAGGGAAGTCCTACTACAGGACACGAGTTAAAATGACTTAAAGCAGTGAATGAGGCTGAAGAGGCTGATGACCTGATAAAGAGAATTCGCCATGTAGTAGGTAAATCCTGTTGAGAAGTTTCTTCTTTGTTGACAATGAATAATGAAAGAGGCTGGGCCTGGGAACAGCCACCTTAACCTCTGGTCAACACAGTAGTAAACCGAGAGACAGTATTTTAGCTGAGACCAGAATCATAAGAAGGAACCTGGCATGAGATTATTCATCCACCCAAGATTTCCTGAGCTCTGTACATGCCTAGCAGAGCATGGCTGGGGTGATCCAGGAACTTGGGGTATGACCTTGTGCTAGAGAGGGTCCCGGTCTGTTCACAAACCCGAAATAACAGAGTGATGAGCATGAACCACCATGATAGAAGGCCACCCTACCACACAGAGAACGGAGAAAAGAAACCAATTCTGCCAGGAAGAAGGGAGCAGAGGGAATGGCTGGAATCAAAGAACAGGCAGAGTTTGCCCATAGGGCAGGGGAGAAGCTGGCAACAATATGCAATGACTGATGATTGCCTGAATAAGGATCATGACTTTTAAGGTTGTTTCAGGCTAAATAAGTATGTCAACACAGACTCAAAGCAAAGCTCGAGTCAGGGTACATTTCCACTGATGCATCTGACAGACACAATACATCACAAAATTAAATCCATAAAACAAAATGAAAAATTATTCTACTTTGGACTGTTTGATCCCCTCCCCCCATCTTTCCTCTAGCCAAAAACTATCATCAACTCTGCTGAGTAATTTTTCAATGCGAACACAGTGTCAGCTGCCAAGAACACGTGGATCAGACTCACTGGCCCCAGAAAGATGAAGACATTCTTCTTTGGCCACTATGAAATAGCATCATCCTTATAGTGCAGAGGGCTAGATGGATTTCAGGGTCTAGAGTAAGGAGTTTCATGCTGTGCCACCTGGCATCTTGCAAAGAAGATTAAGAATACAGCTGTACAGGTTTTACAGCTATAGAGAAGTTGGCTTCAATTACACAGGACATATAGCCTAATAAATACGCCCCTAGGAGAAATAAACGGCTTGTGAAGCTGGTGATTGCTAATGGTTACAGGGCCTTTCACCTCTAAGTCAGAAGCCCCAAACTGACACGGACGCGGAGAGACTTGAAGCATTAATACCATGCAAGGGCTGCTGAAAGACCAAGGAAGGATGGATGAACTATATTCAAGCAATTCCTCAGAAATAAATGGTCACTGGAGAAAAAATATCACTGAAATGGAAGAATGTTCCTACAGTTCATTCAAAAGCTTAGGAAGTATGGGCTGGGGTTGCAGCTTAACGGTATGAGGCTTGCCTACCATGCATGAGAGTTGAAAAAAAAAGCCCAAAATACATATGAAGTATACCTCTAACTCGAAGGGTAGGAAATCTGCCTTTTCCCCCTTATTTCTAACATACATATACATCTTTTAAAAGTGAGAACTGTGTGCAAAAACATCTGGTGATCATTGATGTGCACTGCTCTTTACGCTGGCTCTCTGAGCAAATCCTAAAAGCTTCCTTACTGTCCTACTAAATGCTCAATAACATGGTCAAGGGCACACAGCCACCGACGTAGCCAAGGAGAATGCACCACATGCTTTTCTGGGCAACAGACCACAACCAAGGGATGGAAACTACAGTTGTCTATGCAGTACAATATGAATGCACAGAAACATTTCCATACAGCCTCATGGAGAATGTAGCTTTCCCATCTGCAAGCAGGCCAGTCTGTCATGGTATCTCAGACCCATGTTCATGACTTAAATTTAGGCAGGTGGCTCTCGTCTATACGTGGAGTCTCTGTATAGCTAATTTCTTAACACGCCTCTGAGTCATCACTCTGAGCCCCAGTACCTAGATCAGTGCTGGTGGAAAGTTGTGCATGCTGAAAATTCAGTCAGGTCTGTCTCTGGCTGGGGCCAAGAAGCCAATGGAAAGCTATACCACTGACCCCTATCAGTTGGAAACAGAATGGTAATAGTTTCATTCGCTTTGCCACTGTTTCCTGACGGTCCATGATCGAAGGATTTCTTTCTGATGGGGTGGAAGGAAAAGAGGTAATGAGTCAGAGGAAGGGGCGGCTGTGGCACCTTGCCTTCATAAAGGGAAAGAAGGACAGTCACCTTAGGAAGTCTGTTCGGTCATGATGTAATACAGGGACAGTCCTTCTCCAGGGAATACTCTAGCAAGATGTACCACTTCAAACTGGAATCGAGGCAGTTCTCAGAGTTCTCTACATCATGTGGGCTATGAATATTTGCAATTATTCAGGGGGGGTCTCACCTCACTCTAAAAATATTGCCATCTCTGGGGAACGTTCCTGGAATGACAGACCACCAGCCTCAAATATCGATTGCTACCCGTATGTACATTTACGACTGGCCTTGTGAATTCTTCCTCCCTCACTGAGAAGCTGTGGGGGTGGGGAGACTGGGGTGCCCTGGAAACTACCGAAGTCCCTTCGGATTTCAAAGTTTGACTTTTAATAGTATTAGGAAGTAGGGAGCGGATTACGAAACAATAGCTCAAAATAGAGAAAAACTCAGTAAGAATTCCTCTTCCAAAAACAGGATGCCGTGTGTGTCCCTATTTTAAGGTCACTGGCCTCCAAGGGAAAGCTGCCACTGTAATTGGTACTGAGGCTCTTCTGGGTTGTAAATTCCACACCAGGACCCTTTCCTCGGGCACTGCTGACTTCGGGCCAATTCTCATCCCAGTTGCTTATTTTTAGTAGTATAAGTAAGCAGGGAGTGAAGAGAGCTATCTAGTAGGATATTCTGAATTTTATCTTTACAAGACACCCAAATCCTGAAGAGGGAGTGGCTCCAGGGCATTCTTTCTCCCTCCCACTACATAGGCCTCTATCTAAGCATTCCCATCTCCACCGCTATTGTCTTGTCTTCCCTAAACGACTACAAAGGCCTCCTCGCTGGACCCTTAGCCTCATTGTTGGTGCCCTTTGATTTATTATACACAGAGAGCAGAGATGGCATTGTGTGGCACAGATCCAGTGATACGGTCCTTGGCTACATGCCTCTTTGCTTCCCAGCATCACTTTGGTGAATCCCATGGTCTTCCCTGCAAGCCACCACGCCCTCCTTCATCTGAGCTGTTTCCGTTCTGCCTGAGTCACCTTGTCCACGCGTTCTAGTCTGGCTGTCATTCTCGCCTGAACTCTTTGCTTCTGCTCCCTGGACACTGTCACTGGCTGCTGCCCCATTTGGGAACAATAAGCCTGGCACTCGACGCATGTGCCAGCTTCTCCTCTCCTCAACACGAAGACCTCAGAATTCATCCAGGCCACCAGCCAATATGAAGTGATCCCTTTCATCATAATGGATTTACAAAGTCCAGTGTGTGTCCAGATACCACGACACTCCCTAAAATAACTTTATTTGCCCGTATCTTTATCTGTTGTCATTGTTTATTAGCTTGTCTTCGGCCCACCTCCGCTGTCTATGCTGAGCTTCTGAGCCATAGCTGGACCGCAGGTCAGTAAACGTCTTCCAGTTGAGTACATGAATGTGCAGACCTTATGGAGTGAGCCTGTATTTCAGGGCTGCGGGAAAAGCTGCTGAGGCAATGGGGAGGGGTCCCCCTGGTCTTTCATTCCATCCCCACACCACTGCTGCAGGGCCTCTTTAACAACATTTGCTCCTTGCTCCGTTTCTTGATTTATTGTTAAGTCACCAGCCTCAGCTCAACTCCGGAGCCGCCTCACTCCTCACAGAACAAGGTTCTACTGTGCCACCTTGTGTCCTGACTTTCCATGACAACCACAAGCTTGCTTCTCGGAGCTCAAACCAAGCAAGTGCTCAGTTCTCAAGGACTGTTTTCCATCTGAGACAAGAGCTTGCTTAAGAAACAAACCTCCATTCTGACAGGAGCTGTAAGCCTCCAACTGGCTCCCTTTCACCCTCACACAACTGCTAACTGAAGACGGGCAGCTGCTTGCTGCGGGCAAAGCCATGCATCTCTGGAGCAGTCCTAACGTCAGCACCCTGATGAGGGTGGCGACTCCTCTTTTGTCACAATGGTTTTGTTTTTGTTTTCAATTTTATCGGAAGGTGACTTTCTAATGTCTTCTGTAAGGATGTGGCAATTTCATCTGACTTTATTACAGACTGCTTAACTGCAACTAAGCTCCCCCCCCCTACCCCGCCACGCCAAAGCCAACTTTAAAAAGTCTCACATACTTCAGACAGAACAGGTTGTGGTTAATAACAGCAAGACGGTCCCCAACTGGAGTCTGTGGCACTGTATTATTCAAAGAGTCTGTGGATCAGGCCAAAGAAGCCACTTACACAGGGGTCAGGCTTTCCAGAGAGCAAAGGACATATCATGTGAGGGCCCATTTGTATCCCGTGGAGATATTAAATGTCTTCAAAATCCTCTTGATGAAACAGTGTCTGAAGTGGGCTAAGTGACTGTAGGAACTACTCAGGGGGGAAAGAAGGGGGTTTCCTTGGCCGTCAACTTCTAACGAATAAAAAAACCAATCACTGTAGCTTCAGGAGAGGGGATCACGCTTAGTTCAGGTTCCAACCAGTCGAGTCTCATTGTGCTAAAAGGATTTACTTACAGGCAAACGGTATCACACCCTAACACACACACACTCTCTCTCTGACACACACACACACACACACACACACACACACACACACACTCACAGTCCCACTGTAGGTAAGCCTCATTACAATTAACTTTTATAGGTCAAATGTATTTAAGATGCAGGAAAGACCCAAGAACTTCGAGGCCACTGCACGGAATATTTCAGCTAGGAAAAAACATAGGGAATGGAGCTCCATGTTTATGGCAAGGAAAGTAGAATGGAAATGAAGCCTGTGCTGACCCCATAAGCATGCAAGTCACCACTCACTGTGGAGGGCAAATACCAGGGGCCCCCTTGCTTCTCTCTGTCTGAACTTAGCTGCTTCCTGTTGCTTCTCTTGGCAAGCCAGGCTAAAAGTTAATGCGGATGGGAGAGCTCAACGCCAGCAAACACTCAGAAAGGATCTGTAAGGCTGCTATAAAGTTCCTGAGATTGTTTTTTTTTTCCCTTTTAAACTGTAAAACAAAAACACCAGCAATGGGTATTTTAGAAATCCTCAGTGCAGTGAATGTGCCCAGCTCATTCCGTTTCTCCCTTTTGCTTTTGGATTTGACAGTCTTTGGGTTACCCTTCTAACTTTAAGAGGGCAGGACTACACAAAAGGGTTTTATCAATAAAGATCATAGTAAGAAAGGGAGGTACACAGAAGAGAAACAAATGTAACCGTGGCTTGGGACTCTGCCTCTCCTTCAATTTAGAGTCCCTGGAAGCAGCGGTCAGAGGAGGAAGAGTTCCCTGGACATCCCCACATGCTCTCCTGTTCTGTCTTCCTCTTCCTGGGGGCCTCTTCCCTACAGTGGTGCTCTTTGGATTGCAGATTTCCCAAACCAGCACATTTTTGTCAACTGGAGTTGAGCAACTGCACACAAGCTGCCAATTCCTCACTTTGCAAACTAGAACATCCTCAGAAGGATGTAAAAAGCAGGCCAAAGGCACTCGACTGTCTCACTGGAGACTTCACTGGGAAAGCTTCCCCGCTCTGCTCATTTTTTCTCTCTTAGGCAGCAGAAAGAGCACACCAGTCACCTCGCCCAATTCCCCAAGTACAAAGTGGCAGCGCCTGTCCATGTGCCTTTCTTCCTCTCCTCCAGGCACCATCCACCCAGAGGGCTGTAAAAGTAATAACCCTCCACTCCACTGGTGTGCGGAGAGGGTGACAAGCCCATGTCAGCGTGTCAGCCCATCTTGGTTACCACACAGAGGGTGCCCTTCTACCCATATTTCAAATAACCACCAGGAAGTTCAAAAACAGGCTGAGCCTCGGCTAATGGCAGCAGTCACAGGGGGCTGTCACAACTGGCCAAGGCATGACTTCCGTTCCTGAGGGACTACAGGATAAAAATAAGAAATGAGAAAGTGAAAAATGAAGTGTCTTCTGCCTAAGTTCAACAACAAAAGATGAGAGAGAAATCGACGTCGCTTGCACTTTAAAGAGCAGAGCACAGAAACTGTAATAAGCAAACACAAATGGGTATCAAAGGCATTCTCAACCTGGTTCTCAGGATTGACTCTGTCCGCCCATCTTCAGACATGGATTATCACAGCTGGGGGATGGGAGCTGTTATTGGCAGCAAGGCTTCACCGGAAAACCAGCCTTTCCTTCCTTCAGCTTCCCGGGGTGGTAAGGAAAAGTTGCTTTACCAAAGCAGACTAATCCCACAAACACAGAAGTCTATTAATTCATGGGCAGTGCTGCTATTTTTAATGCAATCATCTGTTACTTTGGTAGGTGGTATCTACTGCAAAAGTCACTAGAGAACATAATCCATTTTTAAATTTAGAAACAACAACAGCAAAAATGTCTAAAAGAGGACAGACAATTCTAACGATCTCCAAATGATTTTTATAAACTGGTGTTCATGTCAACTAAAGGAAAGTCTTTTTTAAATATAGTTTTTCTAGGGTTAATCGTGCCAGATCAATGACCATAGCAACTGACAACGTAGAAGCCTAATTAAAAACCCAGGGCACTGAATGAGGTCAGCAGGTCACTGACACAAGGACGTGAAGGGATACCTTCCTACGATAGGACTTACAGGGCCTTTATTTATTTGTTTGTTTTTCGAGATAGGGTTTCTCTGTAGCTTTGGAGTCTGTCCTGGAACTCGCTCTGTAGACCATGCTGGCCTCAAACTCCCAGAGATCCGCCTGTCTCTGCCTTCCATGTGCTGTGTGCCATCACCACTATAGGGTTTTTTTTTTTCTCTTCTGTTCTATAATGCAACTTCCTAATGGCTGCTAAGCTGTGGCTGTGAACACTGATCCTTTGAAGAATGGCTCTTCAAAACTGGAGCTCAGAAAACAGCGCAGTGGAACTGTTGCTGGCTAAGGTAATGGCACAGTGAGAGTTCTCGGCGCAGCAGGCAGGCGACAGTAGGGAAGCCGTGAGCAAGCACGCTAGACTTTACACGTTTACTTTCATGGCCTCATCCATGAGAGGGCACGCTAGACTTTACACGTTTACTTTCATGGCCTCATCCATGAGAGGGTAGCGCCATGCTGAAGCTTGCTGGGTGAACTAGAGTAGCATTTATTATATGTGACAAGAAAAAAAAAAAGAAAATTGAAAACACACAAAAATATGACAATAAGGAATCAGAGAAAAACCCATGCAACAACTTGGCACCAAAAAGGAACATTTGATGTTACCAGGAGGAAGCTGACACTTGTAAGAAGCCAATGCTATTTTTGAAGACATTAAGATTCTACTAATAAGAAATCTAAAGATTTATGTTCAGAGATAAGGGCTGTGATTAATATCTGAGCAGGATTATAAACAAATACAGAAAACACACAAGTTGGAGACCACGTTTACATCTGTCAGTGACAATGAGAAGACTCAGGAAGCATCCAGGAATTTCTTTTTTTCCTTTATCACCTCTGTTCTTTTCACCTTTTATTGAAAGTAGATATTTTTCCTCCTATAATATATCCTGACTATGGTTTCCCCTCCCTCTATTCCTCTTACCTCCTCTCCTCCCTCTGGATGCACCCCTTTCTGTCTCTTATTAGAAAAAAGAAACAGGCTTCCTAGGGATAATGAAATAAAACTTTAAAACAACACATCGGAATTGGACAAAACAAAGAGAAGGAAAAGAGCCCAAGAGAAGGCAGGAGAAATAGAGACCTACTTGTTCACATACTCAGGATCCCATAAAACACTTCCCTTAAACTGGAAGCCATAATATATACACAGAGGACCTGGAAAGAACCCATGCAGGCCCGCATTCCAGCAAATTCTTTTTCTTTTTAATTGATTTTATTGAGCTATACATTTTTCGCTGTTTACCTCCCTTCTTTTCCCCTCCCCTTGAACCCTCTCCCATGGTCCCCAGGCTCCCAATTACTCAAGAGATCTTGTCTTTTTCTACTTCCTATGTGGATTAGATCCATGCATGTCTTAGGGTCCTGGTGGTTGTCCAGATTCTCTGGGATTGTGAATTGTAGGATGGTTTTCTTTGCTTTATGTCTAAAAGCCACTTATGAGTGAGTACAATAATATTTGTCCTTCTGGGTCTGGGTTACCTCACTCAATATGGTGTTTTCAAGATCCATTCATTTGTCTGTAAATTTCAAGATATCATTATCTTTTTCTGCTGTGTAGTACTCCATTGTGTAAGTGTACCACATTTTCCTTATCCATTCTTTGGTTGAGGGGCATTTAGGTTGTTTCCAAGTTCTGACTATGACAAACAATGCTGCTATGAACATAGTTGAACACATATCCTTGTGGTACAATTAAGTATCCTTTGGGAATATACCCAAAAGTGTATTGCTGGGTCTTGAGTAAGGTTTTTTCCTAATTTTCTGAGAAATCCCCATACTGATATCCAAAGGGGCTGTACCAGTTTGCCCTCCCACCAGCAAAGGAGACATGTTCCCTTTACCCCACAACCTCTCCAACATAAGTTGTCTTCAGTGTTTTTGATCTTGGTCATTCTTACAGGTATAAGATGGAATCTCAGAGTTGTTTTGATTTGTATTTCTCTGCTGGTTGAGGATGTTGAGCATTTCCTTAAGTGTCTTTCAGCCATTCTAGATTCCTCTGTGGAGAGTTCCCTGTTTAGGTCTGTACTCCATTATTTTTTTATTGGATTATTTGTTCTTCTGATGAACAATTTCTTGAGTTCTTTGTATATTTTGGAGATCAGACCTCTGTCTGATGTGGGTTTGGTGAAGATCTTTTCCCATTCTGTAGGCTGTTGTTTTGTCTTGTTGACCACACCCTTTGCTTTACAGAAGCTTTTCAGTTTCAGGAGGTCCCATTAATTAATTGTTTCTCTCAGTGTCTGTACTGCTGTGGTTATATTTAGGAAGTTGTTTCCTGTGCCAATGTGTTCAAGTGTATTTCCTGAAGGCGTAAGTCACGAACAAGGCCACACCAGTTTGGAGTTATGATTAATAGGGTGTTATTTATTTAAAGGGGAAAACTTACAGATCACCGTCCCAGACAACAGCCATCTGCACAACCAGGAAGGGAGTCTAGTCTCTGGCGGAGCAGAAGTGAAGAGAGCGAGCAGAGGAAATAGCCGCTTTTTTAAAGGGAGAGAGACCACGCCCCAATGGGCTGGTATCACAGCAGCTATTGGTTGGAGGGGCGGAAGGACCTCCCGCAACACTTTCTCTTCTATGAGGTAGAGTGTGGCTGGCTTTATGTTGAGGTCTTTGATCCATTTGGACTTGAGTTTTGTGCATGGTAATAGATATGGATCTATTTTCATTCTTCTACATGTTGATATCCAGTTAAGCCAGCACCATTTGTTAAATATGCTTTCTTTTTTCCATTTTATATTTTTTGCTTCTTTGTCAAAAATCAGGTGTTCGAAGGTGTGTGGATTAATATCTGGATCTTCGATTCAGTTCCATTGGTCCTTCTGTTTTTTTTTTTTAATTTTTTTATTTTTTTTTGTTGCCAGTATCAGACTGTTTCAGTACTGTAGCTTTGTAGTAGAGTTTGAAGTCAGAGATTGTGATGCTTCTAGAAGTTCCTTTATTGTACAGGATTGTTTTTGCTATCTTCAGTTTTTTTGCTTTTTCATATGAAGTTGGGTATTGTACTTTTGAGGTTTGTGAAGAATTTTGCTGAGATTTTGATGGCATTGCATTGAATCTGTAGATTGCTTTTGGTAAGACTGCTATTTTTACTATGTTAATTCTACCTACCCAAGAGCATGTGAGATCTTTCCATTTTTCTGGTGTCTTCTTTAATTTCTTTCTTCAGAGATTTAATGTTCTTGTCATACAGGCCTTTCACTTATTTGGTTAGAGTTACTCTGAGATATTTTATGCTGTCCGTGGCCATTGTGAAGAGTGATGTTTCTCTGATTTCTTTCTCAGTCCATTTAACATCTGTGTAAAGACAGGCTTCTGAAATTTTTTTTGTGTTAATTTTGTATACTGTTATATTACTGAAAGTTTTAATTAGTTATAGAAGTTCCTTAGTAGAATTTTTGGGGTCACTATATAAACTATCATATCATCAGCAAATAGTAAGAGTTTGACTTCTTTTCCAATTTGTATCCCTTTGATCTCCCTTTGTTGTCTTATTGCTCTAGCTAAGACTTCAAGAACTATATTGAATAGATATGGAGAGAGTGGACAACCTTGTCTTCTTCCTGATCTAAGTGGGATTGCTTCCAGCAAATTCTTAGTGAAATATGCTGCTAACAGATATGAGGTTTACCTTCATGGAACAAAGAAAAAAAGAATATTCTACAGGGCAAACTGACTCAAAATCAAGAGCAGGAAGGTGCCTCTTCCTTTAATGAGGAGGAAGAACTATCATTATGGTGTTCCTTTTCTTCCTTTAATATAGGATACACCATTCAAAGTTGCTGATAAAAGTCACCCAGAACTAAGAAGGGGGGGGGGTGCAGAGAAACCTGTGGGAGAAAAAGTCCACAGGTATTGAGCTTTTGTTACAACAAGTTACATTCGTGAAAAACCAGAAAATGTTACTTGTTGGGATTTTGAGATGGCGACAGTGTACTAAGAAATGGTCCACAGCAGGTCTCTATGCATCCACGAACTACATCCATCCACCACCCCTCCCTATCAGTGTCTTCATGCAGCCTTTGTGGTGCCCGTAAACCAACCAGATACAGAAGAGATGAAATGACAGGCCCATGACATAGGGGACTGATGCAATTAAGCTAACTGCATTCAAATTTAAAAAAAGTTCAAGAGATTGCGACAAAATAGATGAATGGTCACATCAAATACTGACCATGGACCGCCTGCTCCCAGCTCCAAGTCCTCTCTAGACTTCAAAGCTCTACTTCGTCAGTTCTCACAGGTGACAAGCTGTCATCTAAGGGATATTTGCTAAGCCTCTCAGGCAGTTATGCCTCTGACATCTAAGCAGGGATGCTGCTAGCCACCTATAACGAGGGTGTGGACATTTAGGAAAGTATCACTTGGCTCGTGTGTCACAGTGCAGCATCAGAGATTCTGCCCTTGCCTGACTGTCACATGGATAAGCCCCCTAATCATCTCCCCTCTAAGTCAATTTTTTTTTGTCTGTTTGGTTTTGTTATTGTTGCTTGTTTGTTTGTTTTTCCTGAGAGGAATTCTCTGTGTAGCCTTGGCTCTCCTGGAACTCACTCTGTAGACCAGGCTTACTTCAAACTCACAGAGATCCACTAGTCTCTGCCTCACGAGTGCTGGGATTAAAGATGTGTGCCACCACTGCCTGGCT
Source organism: Alexandromys fortis (assembly GCF_014885135.2). Taxonomy (NCBI): domain Eukaryota; kingdom Metazoa; phylum Chordata; class Mammalia; order Rodentia; family Cricetidae; genus Alexandromys; species Alexandromys fortis. The sequence continues at coordinate 3,630,875 of NW_026067996.1, forward strand.
TTCTGACTCACGCTTCCTACAAATCTACACCACATGGAGAGAACACATGTGAAGAGTTGTGAGTCTGTTCCTCAATGAGGAGTACACATTCATACATATACATTTACATATATGTACAGGTGTGCACAAATATGTTCACAATGTTATGTGAAGAAGTTCCTATCTTTCCATAGTGAGATATACTCTGATAAGTTTATAGTCTCTTTCACTTAAAATGCCAGTTATAAGTTATAGTCTTATTAATAGACTGATTTCATGGCTGGTAGTAGGTCATACCTAACAGTTTGCAGAACATTCCCTGATTTAATAATGCCCCCCAATGTATGCTTCTTCTGCTCTTATTCCAGACTCCGGACAACAGCAGGCATTCCTGCAACACGTGGATGCAGACAGGGCATTTCACAATGAGTGTGTCTAAGAAGGAACTGATGACTCCACAGGAGGATTCTGCCCACTCCTCTTCCAGTGTCCAAATGCAGGCGAGGACTAGATTCAGAGGGGAAATTCAGGGATCATTTTTGGCTTCTTCTTACCTCTCTTCCTCTCCTCTCCTCCCCTCCCCTCCTCTCCTCTCCCTTTGAGACAGGGTTTCTCTGTATAGCTACAGCTGTCCTGGAACTCACTCAGTAAACCAGGATGGTCTCAAACTCATAGAGAACTGCCTGCCTCTTGACACCCAAAGGCGGGGATTAGAGGGGTGCACCACTCCCGCCACTTCCCCCCTCTTTTAACTGGAATCAATGAAATCAGTGTCTGTAAGTATTCTAGTCAGATCTGACTGTCAACTTGGCAGAGCCTGAAGTCACTCAAGAAGGGAGTCTCAACTGAGGGATCATTCAGCTCAGATCGACTTGTAGATATACCAATGGGTGACTGTCTGTATTGGTAACTGACGTAGGAAGGCCCATAGAACTGTTGGCAGCACTATTCCTGAGTGAGGCAGCCCTGGGCTATGTAGGAAGCTAGCTCAGCCTGGGTTTGCTAGCGAGCAGCATCCTTTCATGGCTTCTGCAGGTCTTCTTGCCTACAAATAAGTTCTGTGGTTATGAGTGGGATATATGTGGAATACTAAGCAGGCCTGCCTTCAATTTCCCATTTGAGTTCCTGCCCGGGTTTCCTTCAGTGATAGGACTGTTATGTGGAAGTGTAAGCTTAAAAGAACGCTTTTCTCCCCTAAGTTACTTTTGGTCATGGAATTTGTCACAAAAGATTGAATCTAGAACAGTAAGGCACATAATATGTTTTTAGAACACACACAATCCATGCATTTGCAGTCTACGTGGTACAGGGCAGATGAGTGGTAAAAACAGAGAGGTTGTAAGTCCCATGAGGCCTAAGATAGTTACCATCTTGCTTTTTGCCAACCCCTAGCTACAGCTCAGCCACTGCATATTCCCACTCTCCCCAACAGCCCACGACACATGGCCCTTGATCTTAACTGCTGCCACTCTGAGCTACCAACCCTTGTTCAACCTCAACAACAGCTCCAGTCCATCTGCCCCCTTCACTCCTACACACCTCTAATGCGTTCTTTCATAAATGCCAACGTCAGTGAAAGCTTTTCCTTCCCCTGGGTGAAACTGGATGTCACTGTGAGCACAATGTTCTAACTGGTCCCCAGTTTCTGTCCTCGGTTGTGACTCTTATTGCTCGTTGTCCCTAGTCACACTGACCTCCTCTCTATTTCTTTCCTCATTCCCTGTGGTTGTTTCTTGTGTTTTGCCAGCTAATGTAGAGAAGTCAACCTTTCAAACTCCCCCCACACTGCCCACCCCACGCTTTGACCTCGTCTTGGCCTGACACCTTCCTGTTCACCTGTGAACTTCTGTCCCTTTTTGCCTCTCCCAGAACAAAAAATTCAGGAAATCAGGTCTTTTCCTGTTCTCTTGGCAGATGATCCTGTTCTGCTCCCAGGGTCTAGGTAAATGCCAGGCACATAATGTGAATAAATTTGCCCCCTCCCCAAAGAGACAACAAATCACTGTCCTTAACATGCAGAGGCAGCTCCGTAGGAAGCAGCACGGAATAGTAATTTGATGTTGTCAGCGCAGCCAATGAAATGCTACCAGTCTTCCGGAAGAGCAGGGGGATGCCACTACTTTTTAAATGAGAATGATAAATCTCATACACATTTATGATAAATAATGTGAATACGTTTGGGATATTATATTTACCTTCAAGGGGGATGAGGCACTTGCTTAGAGAAAAAATTGACTTGTTTGAGGTGCGTCAAGTACTCAGCACTATGAATATAAAGGAACAGGGCTGAGGAGACAGCTCAGTTGTAAAGACCAAGCATGAGACCTGAGTTCAATTCCCGGAACTCATGTGAAGGAGGCAGCAGCTTAGACATGCTTATAATCCCAGTTCTGGGTAAGTGGAGACAGAACATTCCCCATGGCTCAATGGCCACTTGGCTAAACCGACTCAGGTGAACTCTAGGCCCCTGAGAGAAGAAGAAACAAGCTGAAGAGCTCGTGAGGAAGAACACCCAAGGTTGACCTCCGGCCTGCACATGGACATAGGCACACATACTCATACACACATAGCCAGACATATCATCCAAAACAGTAAATAGTAAAAAAAGAATATAAAGGAATAACCTCCAATTTTCCAATTACATCTGACACTGTCTATAAATGAACAGATAAGCAATATGCTTAGATTTACAGACTAAGACAAAATATAATTAAACCAGAATTCCTCAAGACATGAAAATGAGGAGCAATTCTTATGCAGTATATAATGAAACACAACCAAAATAGAAACATTTTTATATTTATCTCCTATTTTGGTGTAAGTCATCTCAAATGCAAATGTGACCTAACATTTTATGAAGAATTCCAAAATAAAATCCTTGATGACTTTAAGCCATGGCAATAAACCAAAATAACAACTTCAAACTGCATTACTAATAAAGGCCAGGAGGCTCCTTAATAGCAAACGTGAAAGCCATGCTGCTTAGCGCCATGGAAGTGCAAGGAGATTGCTGATTTTAACGGGAACAACTTCTAACCGCCTTGAAGGGATCGGGCTTCACACTGGCTCCAACCAAAGCCTCAATTTTTTAATAAGTGCTGCAAAACAACACCCTAAGTAAGCTGTGACGTCAGTTGGATAACATGCCCATCAACATGAGGTGTCAACAGCTTCGTCTTTCAATAGAGTTCTGACAGTCAGTCAGTCATCGCAGGAAGTGTTACTGAGGTGTAGAGTTTATTTTATCCCAGAAGTGAGGTATTGAATACCCCTATTTTACCATTTCTCTTAACTGTATGCCTTGGAACAGAAGAAAAAAATTGACAGTGAAGATGACTTCATAGTTAGTGGAGTTCTTTTTTAATGCAAGGTAGTAATACCAAACAGATCCAACTGATTCTTTGACATCTTGGCTTGCAGGTGCTCTTGATCAACACAATTCCCCATCCCTGCGAGCAGTCCTGAGAGTACTCAGATCCGGGTGATGCGGCATGGTGTTGGTCCTTTCCTTCAGCAATCCGTCCAGTAATCACATCCCAGGAAGCTCAGCTGAGGAGCGTGTTCAGGAAACACGGCCTGGCATAGCTCATGTGTTCATTTGATATGAGTGGTTTTTGTGGTTCTTTTTCCTACTTGATGAACCAGAGTTGGGACTTAATAAAGATAGCGGTGTAAAGGTTTAAGCCTGAGAATGAAGAGGAAGAGATGCTCAGAAGACAGGAAGACACATCTGTGAGTGTGGGTGCAGGGTTCTCCAAGAAGAGCTGTAGAAACTAGGACAGCGCCAAGCACAAGTACAGGTTTCTTAAGGAAGAGTCATCAATCCTCGCGATTTTCTGAATGACTGTCATGTGCTAGGCTCTATTTCAGGTAATAGGTTAATGTACTGACTTAGGTCCAGCTCTCATGGAGACCCCAAGTCAGTACAAGGAACCAGTCCCTTTCTGAGGGTTAAGTCATTCAAAGTCTGAAAACACTAACTTGAAATTTCCAGAAATCAACAAGTCATAGGTATTGAATTGTATGCTACTGAGGGTAGCATGCATATTGGTCTAATTATTCGTTATTATTGGCTATTATTGGTCTCTTCTGTGCTTGACAAAGTCATCTTTACTACAGTATGTGTATATACACATGGGGGGTACTACCTGTGGTTTAAGGTATCCACTGAAGGTCCTGGGGTATACACCATGAGCATAAAGGAGGAAACACTGTTTAAACACTATGAGTTTCAAACCCCTAAAGCCCAGCGAACAGGCAGGGATGGTGACTGATGCCGTCTCGCTGTATGGGAAGGGTCAGAGGCAGGTTCTGAGATGAAAGCAGCTCAGAGCAGAGGCCAGAGAATGTGAGGAACGAAGTCCTGAGATTCTCTGGGAGAAGAAAGAGTAGAGGGGACATCACATGGCAGGGCTTGACATAGGACTGTGGAGTTTCTACTGAATGATGGGAAGCCATTCAGATGTGACTCGACTTTTATCCACTCTAGAAAGAGTCCTCTTCCGAGGCCAGCACAAAGCCAAATGTCATAAGGAAGCCTGGCAGAGGTCAGGGAGGAGTGAGATGTTCTCTGAGTCTGGAGATCTAAGAAGGGAGAGGGGGGCAGCATTGGAGAGAAGAACACATAGTACTCAACTCTATCAGGATGTCTCTCTGTGAGCAACCTGATTTCCCTTCCCAGGGCCTTGCAGCTCAGTGTGAGACACTCTAGCAGACAACCACTTAAGTGGTGCAATTTCCAACTCATTCTCCAGTCCAAGACCAGAGGGCAAAGAGAGGTGCCTGATCACCCAGTTTAACTCTCGGGCAGACAGCTCGCTGTGGGCCTAATTATGATGGTTTTGCATCATTTCTGAAGAAGCACACACACAGAGACACATATATACTCACAGACACAAATACCCAGATGGACAAACACACACACGTACATACCCTCACACTATCTCATACACACAAACCCAGAGATGGATAGACAGAAGCACACACACAGAAGTACACACCCTCACACTCACAGGCACACTGACATACACACAGACACACACAGATGAGCATACTTACACACACACACACACACATAAAGGCACATACTTACACACTCACACACAGAGGCACACAACACAGAGACACTGACGCTAATGCTATGCTCAGATGACTGAACCTAGATTACCACTTTGACTGCTTGGATCAATGATTTAATGAAATAAATACCATTAGGATCATGGTATTGTCGACTTCAGGCTTATTCATCTCTCTATGTATAAAATAATTTCCCAACAACTACGCTAGTGGGATAGTTTCTATACATGAAATACACCAGACATTCTGCTGCCAGGGTGGCTCTTCTTCCACTTCTTTTTCTTTCTCTTCCTCCTTTATCTTCCCTCCCTCCCTCCCTCCTTCCTTCTCTCCCTTTATGCCAGAAGGCTTTTTATTATAGTGTTTAGGCCCAATCTCTGGAGCCCAGATTCTTGGTTCAAATCCTAGCCAGGTACACAATTTGGAGAAAATCTGACACTCTTGAGATCTCAACTTCTCCTAAAACGTGAAACTAATATTGCACCATTTCCAGAAGGCTCCTGGAATTCTATGTCAAGTGTATGCAAAATGTTAAGGACAGTGTGATGTGGGGTTCCTCTCTGTATGCTGTGAATACCACTGGTTAATAAAGAAACTGTCTTAGGCCTGCGCAGGGCAGAATATAAGGCAGGTGGGGGAGAGGGGGAACTAAACTGAATGCTGGGAGAAACAAGGCAGAGTTTAGAGACACCATGTAGCCCCGCCAGAGACAGACACCTGACAGAACTTTATCTGGTAAGCCACAGCCATGTGGCAATACACAGACTAATAGAAATGGACAAGATGTAAGAGTTAGCCAATAAGAAGCTAGAGCTAATGGGCCAAGCAGTTACTTAATGAATACAGTTTCTGTGTGGTTATTTCGTGGCTGAGCAGCCGGGAACAAACAGTCTCTTACAACAACAGAGCCTGGCTCAATGGCAGTTTATTGTCTGAGTTAGTCTTCTGAATGCTTTCCCAGCAGAACCAGGAGTCCTAGATTTGCTCTAGACTATTCGAATTTAGCTCGAGTTTCCTTCCACCTCCCACTGCAATCCTCCATGTTTCCTTTCCTATTGTAGAAAGCAGTAAATAAATACCTTCGTTTTATAGAGGATCCCACTTAGAGTAACTCCGCACATGGCAGTAATTCCAGTTTGGCTGCAAAAACGGGGTGTCACTAGGTTTAAGGTAAGTCTGTGCTTCAATGTGTATGGCTGTACCATGGTAACATGTCTGACCCATAGTAAGGATGCAGCTACTATTTTCATATCTAAATTTTTTTTGCCAAAACATGTACCATTGCTCTTATACAATGAATTAATGAGACTATAAAGCTATATGGTCATATTCTTCTGTGACTTATAGATGAGGCAGTCTACCATAAAGGCACCTGTGGTAAAGACAAAGATCCCACTTTCTGGGAATCCTAAAATCTCATCACCTAAGAATCAGATCCTGCTGGGCGGAGGTGGTGCACACTTTTAATCCCAGCACTTGGGAGGCAGAGGCAGCTGGATCTCTGTGAGTTCAAGGTCAGCCTGCTCTACAGTGTGACCCAAAGCTATACACAGAGAAACCTTGACTCAAAAAACAAAACAAAACAAAAAATAAATAAAATTAAATTAAAAAAAATTAGTTCCTAAAAATAACTTAGTGGCTTGACAAGAGAACTCTGTATGATGTTGGTTTGTGTATACCGTCCAACAGACATCCTTTCCATTACTTTGGTCATCACCAGAAGTCAGTGATGACCTCCACCAAAGACAAGGACTTCAGAATCAATTCATTCCTTCCATCCGAAGCAGGAGAGTGCAGAAGGTGGGAGTTGAAATGGTTCTTAGCAAAGGCAGGGACATCTGCTGCTTGCAGAAGCTCAAGTGGGAAAGATTTGGCTTAGAAGGAGAGAACACACCCAGCCATGCAAGAGGCCTTGGCTTGATCCTCACCACCAACAAACCCAGAGATATCTTTTAGAAAATTATTCAAAAATGAAAACAATTTTAGCTTTAGGAGCTTAACCCACCCACATATACACGCATGCAAAGTATCTGAGAAGGAGTTAAAGCCGGAAAGGATCATGGGGTAGGAGCCTGGTTTCATTCACAACGCTGGTTACTTACCGAAAAACCAACAGTGGAGTTTTTAAAACAAAATGCAGATGTGAAAACATCACAGAATGATACTAAGACTATGAGTTCTGGCTAAAGATCATCTTTGCTTTGCTTTTTCTTTTTTCCTTTTGTGGTTGTTGTTAATAATAAGCTAACTTAAGCAGTTATTTCTGCTAACTGGCAGTATTAGCAAAAGACCATGGATAGACCACCAGCAGTTACTTCTTGTTTATCTACAGCATGCAAACAGGCAAGAATCATTCTCTTTGGTTACATTCTGAACTAAGCGAAGGAAAGGTGAGAGACACACACACAGTAAAGGTGGAGCCAGGTTCAATTCAAACGTTCTTCCTCTGGCTTCAACTCTACCGTCTTTTCTCCATTACAGTGGAATCTTTCCTTCCATGAAAGAGAAGCCCAAAAGATCCTCTAGTTCAAAACACTCTTTTTCTTTTTTGGATGAAGAAAAGAATGTTGGGGCAAGAGTAATATGGCGAGGACATAGCTTAACCCAGAGGCCTGCTCACTCCTGACAGACCCCATTCCGATAGACGCTTACTCTCCAAAACACAGCCTATATTCTCTACAGTCACAAAACACTGTCACAAAACAAAACACTGTCGAACTTCTTTAAGTCAACACAAAATTACTTTTGAAAGAGAAGCACAGAGGTGTGCGTTAGCTGAGCAAACAAGGCTTTGTCCACTGTGGGGCAGAGGCGCTGTGCTGACACGTGCTGACAACACAGGAAGTGCTCCCATTCAACACGGAAAAACCTGTACTGGGCAAGTTCTTCAGTGAATTAAAAAACGATTAATTCACCACTGGCTACCATGATTTGCCAACCTCAAGAAAGCCTACAGACTCATGCTGGCACTGGGCGGCAGATTGTTGACTACAAACGCTGGTGCAATTTTAAGTCGTACCAGGAAGAAAACACTCTCTCGTCTGGACAGCAGAGGGAGGAGGAGAGAAGGGCAGGCTGAGGAAGACAGCACAAGAAGGTGGGCTGTGCGGAACAGACACCTGAAGCAACAGTAGGAAGGAGGTCTAGTTGAGACCCTAGGGACAACCTGTGACAGTCCCAGCTAGCCAGCCTATGGGAGAACGACCCTGGCAAATCCAAGCCAGACCCAGAAACTACCTCCAGAAATTAACAAGCTATTTCATCCTTTGCCTTGTTTCCCTACTGATGAGAAGGAGGTAACAGACATAAAAATACTAAAAATAAAGCGTCAATTTAACCCAATCTTTATAAGGACAACCATCAAAAATGAACATGGGGCTTAGGAACTAAAACAGATGCTGCCAACATCCAAACTCATTTTATAAGGCATATGAAACTCCATCCTTCCAACATGGATGCTGGAGCATCATTGGTGATGTGGATTTAATGAGCGAATCAATCTGCTTACCAGAAACTATGACAGAAATGAGATTTATGAGCAGTCAGTGAACTGACCGCTCACTTCCTCATCTCAGCCAACTGCTGTCCTGTTTCTTCATCAAACATTCTCCTTCCACCCCCACCACAGGGAGGGATGATTAAATGTCAGCCCCAAAGCAAACAACTAATGCATGGCACAACCAAATATATTTTTATGCTTTTGAGAAAGATTAATAGTAGCTGGCAACGGCCTGCCAACTGCAGATGTACAAACTTCCCATCCTACACATAAATCAAGCACAGGGTGTATGACATACTTTACAGACTGTCGATGTTACAGTGATTTTAAATTACTCAGGTTGTAGAGTAAACCATGTAGATGTTGACTAATGAGGCAATATATTCTGGATCTTTCCATATGAATGTTATAAAATGTAATAGCATCAATGGAAAGACAGTCCCAGGAATTAAAATATACTTAGTTAACAAGAAGGGGGTATATATATTTCTATAATCAACTCTTTGCAATTTTAGGCAAGTACATTATGAATTGAGTTAGTAGATTATCATAAAGCTATTTTTTGGTACCTTTACAAGTGAATCTAATGATGGAAAAGGCCAGTGTATAATACACTCAAAAGAGAAGAAGGATTAAAATAGCTCGGAGAGGAAACTGGCTGTAAAACGCACAGGAGGTGGATCAGAGAGATGCCTGCTGGACCAGCCAAACACATGAAGAAGTATGCAAAGTCAACATTGTTCATAGGTACGTTGGCAGAGCACTGGACTAGGGACAGTAGAACCAGAGGTGAGCTGAACAGTTCGGTTCTATTAGTAGCTGCCACTTTCCTACATCCCATGGGAATGGTAAAGATCAGATGGGAGATGCACAAATGTACGAGAGCACACTCACCGGTTTGTCTACATGAACCAAAGTCACTTGGAACCAGAAGAGACCTCAAAATGTACTGGAATGTTGAGCCACGTCAGTCTGCACGATGGTTTTAAATTTTAGACAGGGTCTCACTATGTATTTCTGGCTGTCCTAGAACTCAGAGATCCACCTACCTCTGTCTACCAAGTGCTGTAATTAAAGGTGTGTGCCATCACACCAGGCCTGCACAATGGTTTTGATGAAGTTAGAACCACACATTAACCAACTCAACGTTGTGCTATGTTCTGGATTTCCTCTAATGGCCCTAATCACTTTGATCACACAATACAGTTTCAAGTGAGCACCTGTGTTACAAGGAAACCACATTTTGTAATTGATCCTTTCCAAGGGCTCAACTATAAGTATGAAATGTTGATCTGGTTAGGACCGAGGGGGGGGGTGGGGACCATCAATGAGCTACAACTAGTTACAAGTTCACAGTCCAGGAGTGAGACATTTCAATACTGAGTATTTCTTAATTTGAAATTAACAAATACTGGGAGTGTGGATGAGGAAGAAAACAGGAAGCTTAAGGAAGGAAAAAGAAAGAAGGAAGCTTAATGTTGAGACGAAGATGATGTGGGTTCTACAGCATCACTCTGAAAGGAGTTAGGTGTGCTAAATGCTAGGGCTAATGGACAACAATGTGCAGATGTACGTGCTGGCTTATTATGTTCCCGGGAAAGGAAAAGAAAGAAAATAAAAGTATAAAATAATGGCTCATGACAATAGTTAATAATGCCGGCAGTGAGAAATACAATCTCGGTGCTGGTAGATAGACAGGAGAAATGCTGTAGACGTGCCAGAGGTCAATTTAGACAGCGAGACAGATAACTCCCTAGGGAGAGAACTGTGAGAAACTGAGCCAGGGAACTAGAAAGGTCCTGAGGCAGGAAAGGACAAAGCCAGTGTGGCTACAATCCAGGGGAACAGCAGTAAGAACTGAGGCTGGGAGAGTGGCCTCAGGGGCACACTGTTCAGCCTCTGTGGCCAGGGCCAGGAGTCTTACGAGAAAAATCTTCCTTGCTTTTAAGAGACAAATCTTACTTATTTTTAAAAGACACAGGATCCGTTTGACAGAATCACTCTAATTCAGTGTATGCAAAATAATACAGAAACTTGATTGTGAAGAGTGTTGAAAGCAACCCACAGATATTTGCCAAGGATTTTCAAGTAAGTAGGTGAAAGCGATACAGGCCTGGGGGTGTGGCCTGCTGGCACACTGCTTGCCTACCATGCTGAAGGCCCGGGGTTCAACTTTCAGTGTCTCCAAAAGGAGGAAAAGAACAACAAATCTTCAAACGAAGAAACAAAACACCGCCAGGTAGTTGAAGACTACTAAGCCAACCGACGCAGCTCAGATTCCAAAAGCAAAGAAGAAAATCAACCTACGTACCTCCTCGCTGCACCAACAGTGTGACCTCGCTTCCCTTTGGACACTCGATCAGCATGTCCACGACTTGGTTGTGCGTCAGGGCCTGCACGTTCTTCTTATTCACTTCCACGATAAGATCCCCTTCCTTGAGGCCCCTGCAGCGGGGACTGTCAACAATCTGTTTCACTCTTTGGCCGCCCCCACCGGGACTATCTGCAATGGTAAAGCCAAAGCCCATTGGCCCTTTGACTATGTGAACAGTTATCAGCTCCGGCTGCGTGGCTATGGAAGAAGCCAAAGAGACCGTGTCATTGGGATAACCATAAGAACTGTTGGAAGTCACGTCGGCAGGGCTGCTTGGCCTGGCATCCTTCATGCTGCTGACTTTGCCTGTTTTACTACTGTGGCTTGCTGGTGAATCATAGGTCTCTTGTCCATTAACAATAATTGGTTCTTTGTCCAAAATGGCAACAGAGGTCACTAAACTTGTATTGGGGTCATCCGGGTCAAAAGGCAATGGATAACCTCTGCAGAGTTCAAGGTCCACACTGGCACCAATAGGAATGGACTGGAAGATTTTTACAACTTGAGCATGTGTGTGTCCCAAAACACAGGTGTCATTCACGCTGACAATCACATCCCCTGTAAGAGGCAAGAGTATGGAGGTCAAAAACCAGCACCCAAAAATGTTGTGACAGTCACATTCTCCTAATGTTTAGAGCCTATCACCTGAGATTCGTCACTATAGGTCTGTTTGGAGCCAAAGATGCTTGAAAGAGGAACTCTATTTTATTCCTCCATAGAACTCTGCATAGATGATGTTCTTCCCATACGAGAAGTAGCATTCTTACCTGGGTATATTCTGGTTACTACAGATAAGAAACCAGGAGAAGTTGATGCACACTGACCTTGTTAAACCATATATCACTTTCCAGTCACCGCTCTCCTCTTCTACTGACTTCGCTGCTCTAGCCCAAGCCCGTGTGCCCTTGTCACATTCTTATAACCTAGTCTGCTCACTGTGCCTCGTGCTGAACATCATCTTTGGGCTGCTGTTTACTTTTGAGGGCCCTGTGTCACATCTGACTCATCGTTTGTGTTCAGGGAGGCAGTTTCGGAGACAAGGACTCTGCAGATCCATAGCTATCGGAGTGCTGGCATTACAAACGAGTACCATTGGACCCTGTTTTAAACTCATCTTACACGAACATATATGCTTTCCTCTTGTTGACCAATCTTTTTGAAATTTTAGTTCTTCTGTACCTTCAATATTGAATCTGAATGAAACAGGGTGGGGGTGGAGTGACCACCTGCCAAAACCAGATGGGCTATTTTAACTGATAATAAACCTTTCTTTTAGCATCTAGTGTCTTCTGGGCTAAATGACAATATAATAATCCTTGAAAGAACACTGGAGTTCTAAGTTTAGAATTAATTTATTCAAGTGGATCTACATTTTTAGTAAATTACTGCTCTACTATATGCAATAGCACTGTAACAGGTTTCTAAAGTCAAAGGAGTTTCAAAGGTTTTCATCTGGACTTGGGTAGAGAGTGTTGTAAGAGAGGGATCTAGCTCATTTCAAGGTATATAAAGGACACACATAGAGGAATCATGATGCTGTCTGCCCTTGTTCGGATGTGGGCAGAGGCCTCACCACATGGAACATGCTATGGCCATGTGAACTCACCTGTCTCCATCTTGCCATCCAGGGCAGCAGGACCATCTAGGACGAGGCTCTTGATCTGCAGGAACTCATCAGGTTCGTCCCCTCCAACCACTGTGAAGCCAAAGCCACGGCTGCTTTTCCTTAGCTTGGTGTGAATGAACTTGCCTTTCAACTCAGAAGGGTTTCTTGTAAAAAAAGGTTTGCCTGGTTTCGATTAGAAGGAGAGAAACACAAGGAAATTCACTGTCAGTATACCTGTGAATGAACCTAGGATGCTAGGAGACAATGCAGACAGCTGTTCAAGAGCGTGGCTTGAGGCTAAGGATACAGACGGGGCCTCTTTGGGACCAGAGAGATGACTAGGCTCTTCCTGGGTACCCAAGTTTGGTTTTCAGCATCACATCAGGTAGTTCACAACCACTGTAAGTCCAACTCTAGGGAATCTGATAGCCTCTTCTGTTCCCTATGGGCACCTGCACATACATGAAGTGTATACACACACACACACACACACACACACACACACATTCATAAATACATTTTAAAACTCTTTTCTTGATTGTAGGAATGAGAGTGCTCCTGTGCACTCTGTTTAGGAGGTGGATGTCATAATCATATTGTCATACATAGAGGCTATCTTTCTTTCAAGATAGGGTTTCATGTAACCCAAGCTAGCCTCCAGCCTCTTATACAAACACAGATGACTTTGAACTTCTGATCTTCCTGCCTCCACCTCCCAAGTGCTAGCTTAGAGGTGTGCAGTACAGAAATCCAAACTAGTGTGTCGGAAACACAGGGCATTCTCTCAGCTACAGCTCAATCTCAGGTATGTCATCTTCCAGGTCCAAAAGAAAAGGGAAGAAGACAGAAACCAGTCTCAGGATTATGACATTCTCCCTGAATTACAGCCTGGTTTACAGCTACTGGGCTGCCATAGCCTCCTCCAAGGAAGCAGCTGGTCTCTGCTTTGTACCATGGTTTTCTTTTCTAGTTTGCAGTGTTTACTATAAAGTGCTACCATGGACATGGCTTCTATGCATAGGGCCAACTGTTTAGTTTTAGTTTTTAACCACACTGTTGGTCAGAAGAGTACAAGAGATGCCCTTACCAGTCAGGCTATTGGCAGTGACCTTGACTGACTCCCAGACTTTAAGGTAGGTCCCTACTGCTGAAAACAACACTTGCTTTGGTCACAGGACAAAGAATAGATCTGGAAGTGCCCTAGAAAAGCCCTCTCTGAGGACTGGCTTTCAAAGTATCTGAAGGTGCTATGCAAGTTGCCAAGGGAGAAAAGTGGTCACCAATCCTGCCTAGCTGCGAAGCCTATGAGCCACAACAGATAGCCTGGCTTGACTAGCCTGGCAAGATATTCCCAAGTGTGATGGTGGCACTTTTATCTTGGGTCTATTGAACAAATTGTCTTTTTGGATTTAAGACACATTCAATAGGAGGAATCCATGCCTGCTACTACTACCTAGCCAACTTCCTAATGGCTGATTAGATCACAGACTCTGAAGGAGAATCCACCATTGTTATCTTCCTAAACCAATAATTTCTAACTATATTCTAGATACTTACCCTTTTGTACAGAGAAAGTACAGATCTTTCCGCTCACCAATTTTAGCCACAGACTGAGACTATTACAAAAATAAATGACCTTGGGATTCCGAGTTCCAACAGATATATCTATATCTCTATAGATATATAAAGATATATACACAACCTCTCTACCCAAGGTTCAGTGACTATCAGGGAAGAGGAGCAGAGATGACCAAGACCCCTGATGCTGATGAATGCTTTCGGTTTATGGCAGAAAGTTACACTTGTGAAATCTCAACAATATGGTTGCCTAAACAAGATGGACACATTGACAACACCAGCTAACACGCAAATGTGATACAGGAAACTCTGAAAGAGCTGCTTTTAGGGCTACAGGCAATCAATGGTTGTAGAGAGAAGGTGGGGAGAGAAAAAAGAAGGGGGAGGAAAAGAAAGGCTCAGTGTTCTTCAAGTACAAGCTCCTGATAAGTTATCCAATCCCAAATTGTCAGTCTTTTAAACAAGTGTACATATAAGTAACACTAAATGGACTCAATAGGTTGTATCTATGTGTGTAATAATAATAATAATAATAATAATAATAATAATAATAATAATAGAAGAAAAGGTCATGAATTTGAGAGGTAGTTGGGGACATGGGAGGAAACGGAGGGGGACAAGGAAGGCGGAATGGAAATGATTTAGATAGAATACTCATGTATGACAATCTCAAAATAAAATTAAACAAAAAAGTAGCATTTCAGAACTAATTCACAAAGCAGTATTCAGGCCTCACTAAGTCTTTCTCTGCATCCAAGAAGCTCTTTGGAACTTGTCAGGTTATCCCAAGCAGCAGCCATTTGCCTCGTTCCTAATTTCATTTGCTATATTTTGCCCTTGCTACACCCTCCTCATCTGCTCTATTTCTTTTCTATCGAAATACATTCTTTTAAGAGGGAGAAAAAGAAGCTACCCCATGCCTCTGCACTTAGCAGCCTTGGCAGCCAGTTAGAAAAGTTATTTTTGGTTAGCTATAACTAAAAGGCTTAAAAAGGTCTCTGGGCACACACACAAATTTTAATTGCATATTTAAAAAAGTCTCTGGCTCTTACAAAGAAGGCTCCTTCAAATTGGCTATAGTCAGAGGTCTGCTCACAAACCTCTCCAGTGCAGTCAGTCCAAGGCTTATTTGAAACTCAACAAATGGCAGCCCTGGAACTGTGGTTAAAGAGAGGCAAGATTTGGCAGGATTTGCCAGGCACAGTCATTTGTCAAGGTGTGGGGAGAAGGATGGCACCTCCAGCAAAGACTTCTGGGAGACAGCTCCCAGGACAATTACTGGGTGAAAAGTCGAAGACAGGGAAAATGGGCTCCGAAATTCACTTTGGGCTATGGAAGTCAAATGACCTAGGTCTTACAGAAGAGGCTGACAGGACTCTAGAGAGCTTGAGGGGTACACATTTTAGCCATGCAGAGACCTCAACAGCTACTGACTTCTCAGTGAGACTTTCATGGACAACATTATTAAAGGGTGCAATATTTCCAGGCCCCCCTTCCCGCTTTATTTTTGTCCTTAGAGTTGACTGCTCTAACACAGTACGCATCTCACTGACTGGCTTGGTTTCCTGTGCCCGTGCAGAAGAAGCACTACGCATGTACTAAACTCAGTAGACTACATGCTCCGAGAGACTCACTTGCAGATTTGGGGCTTAGAATTTGAGTACTGTGATATGTAGGAGGTGCTCTAACAATTTCTGTCTAAGGACTGAATGCCTAAAGAAGGACACAATGAACAGATTCAGCAAGATCCTGAGAATGATGAAAAGAAGTGACCAGGTATTAGTACCTTTGCTTTTTATTATGGGCAAAGTTAGAAAATGTACCACATAGCTTACCTGAATTTTAGCTACAGAGATAATATCAGAATTTTGTATTAATGCACATTTTATTATGTTTTAGGTATGGGTGGTTCATGGGTTAGGAATTATTTTCTTCCACAAGAATGGAGATTTGATATTCTTGGTTGCTGCTCTGTGGTCTACGCCTTCTGTTGAGACACCAATTTCTTGGTTGTGTATCTGCAAACTCACTCGAATGTCTATTAAAAACATACTCATATTAGGATTATCCTATGACTACTGAATGAGGATCTTTTGGTTTGGGTTCAGAACTCTGCCCTTGAACTACCCTTAAGTATTCTCTGCCAGGTCAGAACTAGACTCTGGTACTTGGATTCTCTTCACTGGAAGCTTCTACCATCACTTAGTGCAGCATTGGGAATACTGAGCATTTACACCGATCTATATGGCAGCCACTACACCATGTAAGGAGATATCAAAGCCTTGACATAAGGCTAATGGCCAAAAAATTTCAATTTTTATTTTTTTTCAGTTGCAGCTAATTTAAACCTAAATGATAATGTGTAACCAGTGACACTGTACTAAATAGTAGAGCTTAACTCAGGAAATAAAGTCCCCCACAAAAGTAAAATGATAAAAAGTTATGAGCCAGAAGTTCATCGATTCCTAATGACAATGGCATTTATATATATGTTCTACTACTTCGTGGCAAGCCTCTCTTTCTATTGAGTGTGGTACATCTAAAGAGAAACAGAGATGGTACCAATTTCACACAAGGGTTATTAAGAACAACCAAAATGGATCGCGGGCATGAAGGGCTTAGAGGGGGATCCTGGTATGCAATATGGCTCAATAAATCAGTCATCATAGAGCTGGAAGATGGGTCCAGCGGGGAGAAGATGCTACAGAAGTCCATACCTAAACCCAATCTGGAAGCTGCAGAGTTTGTCCAAGAACACATCTACAAAATGACCAGGTGCTGAGAAGTAAAGTCAGTCATGGGAGAATTTGGTTTAAAAATTAACCACCAAGTCAAGTCGCAAGATGGCTTCTTCATCTACCATCACAACTAGATAATGTGTAAAACTAGGATGTGTAAGCGGCAGGCCAGTAACCTGGTCATAAACCACGAGACTTAAGTCTGAAAGTTTACTACACTCCCAGCTTAGAGAGATGAGACCGGGCGTCAATGTGTCTCTTTGGTGTTAGTTATACTCCAAAGACTGTCTGCAGGATGAGTCTCAACAGGAGGCCTCACTGTAGGTTGGCTATGCGAATGGCTAAATCTATGGAGAATTCAGCAGACCTGGACTGTCTCAGCCCACTGTCAGATTCAGCAGGACTAAAGAAGATAAAGAAAAAGAATCAAAAGTCCATGAGTATGGCTCAGTAGTAGAGCAGCTGCCTGAGACACCATGGATCTGAGCATAATGGTTCTCGCCTTTAACGCCAGCACAGGGGAGGTAGACAGGAGGATCTCTGTGAGTTTGAGGCCAGCCTAGTGTATGCAGCTAGTTCCAAGCCATCCAGAGCTATATAGTAAGAACATGCTTCAAACAAACAGAACCAAAAGAGCAGGGAGACTCTGAGATGAACCACACGGACAAAGGCCATGTGTAGCCTTAGTTGTGCTTTAGGCACATGGTAATCCGTGTCCTGTACCTTTCAATCTTTAATGTATTTCATCTCTTAAAACAATCCTTTTTTAAGAACATGAGCCAACACTCAACAACAATATGCACATGTACGCATAGATGCATACTGTTTCACTTAGTAGTACTGTAATTTCAACAGAAAATACCTATCAAGGGGTTCTACCTGATTGGGGACTAACAAAACAAACAAACTCCTGGTCTCATGCCTCCATGGATTTCAAGCTTAATGAAGAAAGTACTGTGAAATAATACGGCACCAATGAACACTAATTACACTGTTTAGTTCCAAAAGTGACAAGCGCAGGAAAGTGAAGAGTGAATGACAGGAAGCAGGGGTAAGTCAAAGAGTGAGAGGACAAGACAGTGGCACGGACGTCCGAGACTATGTAACTCTTTAAAGTCGTCCATGATGTGGCTGGTTCAGGGCATTTCAATGAGGCTGGTACAGCTCTATTACTATGAGAGAGGTGAATCAAGAGGACGTGAGCCAAAGAAGGGATCTTCTATTCCAAGAAATGCTGAGGACACTACAGTAATGATGGTATTAATTGAGTTATTATAGACTACAGTCTATCTTTAGGAAACATTATCATAATAAAATAGAGTTGTGTTCTCAAAGATATTAATAATGATCTAAAGATGACATCAACTACCAGAGACAATTTCCCACTGGTTTCAAGGCTCCGTACTACCAACATTCCATAGTTCCACAACACTATCCAATGTAGTTCTACTTTTCTTATTTGAAAACAAACAAACAAAAAACAAAAGCAAGCAACCCTAGACAAACTGCCTGTCTTCCATCACCGAGGAGTAATAAGGCCTGACTATAGCAAGGCTCAAGAACCCAAATTATGAATGATCCTTTCGAAGCGGCTACACTTATAAATAAAAGTAAGATCCATGTAAATGCTGTAGGACACACCAAAGCAAAACAGCAGCAGGGAAGGACTTTTAAGATAAAGTTATTTACACTTAGAAGAAAATACTACTCAAAAGCAAATGTGTTGCCTGGAACCTCAAAATATCGAACACCCAATTTAAAAAATATTGTGGTCTCTGAATCACTCATTCCCAACCCTGGAATGGTTCTACTCCTGAGGGGCATCTAACAACGTCTAGGCATCTTTCAGATTCTCATGGTACCAGCAGGAGGTGGGTGTATGCTCCTGAAGTCAAGTGGATAGGGGATCACACTTAAGTAAGTGCTGAAGACAGTCTCCTCTACAAAGAATTATCTAGCCAGAAGTGTCGAGAGCACTGAAGCTTAGGAATCACCAAACCTCATTTTTATTTTTTTTCTTTGGTTTTTTGAAACAGGGTTTCTCTGTGTCACAGCCCAAGCTGTCCTGGAACTAGTTCTTATAGACCAGGCTGGTCTCACAGAGAGACCTGCCTCTGCCTCCCGAATGCTAGGATTAGAGGCGTGAGCCACCAACGCCCAGCTGCAGACTTAATTTTTAAAATGAGACTTGAGGACTAGCAAGATAGCTTGGCAAAGGTGCTCCACGTCAAGCCATACGCCCCAGGTGGTAGAAGAGAGAACTAATTTGTTCAAGCTGCACGTTGACCTTCACATGTGTTATGTGGGATGAGTATGGGGGTGGCACACACACACACACACGCACACAATCAATGTAATGAAGAAACCAAACAGTGAGACGCTAGAGCTCCAACTACCATGCAATCAAGACGCCACATTACCCTGAAGTGGAGCTTCCCTGGCTGGCTCCGGATTGCTCTGGGCATGGGAGGGCGCGACAGGAGGCACAAGGGACGCATGATCTTCTGTCCATTCTACAAGAAAGAAAAGAAGCTGTTTCCTGGGCTGTCTCTCAACAGCTGCACCGTTTATCTTCTCAGGAAAAGCCAGAGCAATGAATCAATAGCAGGTGGGGAGCAAGAGAAGCAGCCGACCGACCTCCCTTTGTGGTGAAGACGGCAAGATCTTTCTCTCTCACGTCTGATCTTCAGGCAAGGAAATATGACATAACTGGAAAAAACCCAACTTTAGACGCTTTAAGTGAAAAGAAGGGATTTAGTATTGTTTTCTCCTTCCTTCCTTCCTTCCTTCCTTCCTTCCTTCCTTCCTTCCTTCCTTCCTTCCTTCCTTCTTTCCTTCCTTGCAGTATAAATCCACCTGAATGTAGCAACATATGAAAGAACCTTCTACAGGCTCAATGAGGGGTGGGCTAGTCTGCTGAACCTGCCTGTCCCGCATGGTGAGCTGGATGAAAATACATCCATGACACCATTTTGCTGAGATGCAAACTTCCATTCTCTCGGAAACCCAAAGGGAAGCCACTGCCAGATCCCAAGTCTAATCTCATGAAGGTTGGAGGCCAAGGGCCACCTTGCAGTGAATGACCCTGAAGATGGACCCCAGTCACCTTACCTCAGCTGACACACCCAACTGAATGCACCCATGGCTCAAAACACATTTTCTGAGACTACTGTGTTTCATCATCTCAAGAAAAAAATAAATTAAAGCTATTCTTAAATTAAAAAGGAGACTAAGGCAGAGAATTTTCAGCTGGCAGGCAGGCTCCCTCTCCACACATCGTTAAGGGTAGCAGGTGTAAACCATGGCTTGTCAGCTAAATTGAGCTCAACGGCTACGTTTATGTAAACACAAGGCATGGACATCTTTCATGTTTTTAAAGGCTTAAAATTGAGTATTTTCTGCTACATGAAAATGATGAGATTCACATTAGTGCTCACGAATGAAGCTTTACTGACCCACAGATATGCCTATTATATTCGCTATTTTCATATTATAAAGGTGAGTAGTTATTATGGGAACTAAATGTCTCATTAATCCTAAAACATTTGTGATATGACCACTTATAGAAACATTTGGTTAGCCCTATAGTTCAAGGTCTATATTTGGTTCTGTTCAGGGCTAGGAGTGTGGCTCAGCAATTGAGTAAGTGTTTGGCATGCATGATGTTCTGAGTTCAATTTCCAGCACCATATAGATTTAATTGAATATATATGCATATATATTTTATATTCAGTATTGTAGGAATATAAGTGTTATACTTCATATTCACATAATTGATAATCATACATTATACTTCGAGGGTTAAAGGTATCATTTAAAAACTGTAATGAAAAATCCTAAGTATTAATAAATGAATGGTTACATATTAGTAGAAACAGACATTAAATGACACATTATTCAGCTATTTAAACTATGGGTTAACAATAATAAACCTTCAAGCAGGTTTAAAAAACAAAAAGTGGGGAAAAAAAACCAATAAGTTGCTCAAATATACCTGGGATATATTTATCTCCAAATTTATCTTGGTTTTACTATTTCCAATTTGTATATACCAAAAAATTCCTGCACAGTGAACATCTGAGAATGGGTTGGGGCAGGCACTGGGAAATGTAATGCTGTACTCTGTTCCTGGGTTGTTTTTATTTCTATAAGGAATATGAATTCATAACTTCCTAGAAGCACTCAGGATTACCAGCTCTGATCCCTCTGTGCAGGGTTTCCAACATGAAAAAGGAGTCCATCGCCCAGAAGCTCCTCTGGAAGTCAGAATGCTACAGGGGCATTGGATTTAGACAAGGATTGCCATGCAAATGTTGCAGGGGACCCAAATTTCCTCACCGCCCAGCCAGCTCTGCAGGCTAAGCTCCTTTCTAAGGCAGAGCTTAGGTCTGAGTGCCTGCGCAGGGGTGCCCCCTTCAGCAGCATATACCAGTGTGCAATGGAAGGAGGGGCAGCTAGAGGAGGAGAAAGTCAGTCATCAAGGCCAGCTCTGACCACACGGGGGTGTCAGTGCCTAGGTTTCGCCCCACATTCCCAGCCCAGGCAAAAGCCTCCAGCAAAGAAGCTGACCTTCTGGCTGTGGTGGTTGAGGCTGAGGCTGCTGCTGCTGCTGCTGCTGTTCAAGCTGTTTCTTCCTTTTGGCTTCTAGGACTGGGTTTTCATATTGTGTCTTCCTGTTGATGTGGCTGGGAAGAAAGGAAAGCAGTTTTCAGGTAGGAAATACTCATTCCCGCAGCTAAAGGCTGAGAAAGCCTTTCGGTTGGAATGGAGCAACACAGAGGGTCTGGCGTGGATATGCAGATAAGAAGCAAGAAACACGGTTTCCCTTACTGGCTGCTTATGTGCACTAAGAACTAGTTGGGAATGCATCTTTTTTTTTTTAAATATAATTTTTTTATTGAAAAAAAAAAAAAGATTTCCGCCTCCTCCCCGCCTCCCATTTCCCTCCCCGTAGGAATGCATCTTATAAGAAATTCCTAGCGAATGTCCTAAGGCAATTTTTTTTTTCTTATTCATGCAGCAGAAATTCCTTGTTTATAGGGGACGTGTTCTGAGACCCTCAGTGGATACGGGAGCCCAGGATTAACATCCAGTCCTACATAAACTATAATTTTCCTCTGCAGCTGTACACACCTATAGCGAAGTTTAATTTACAAAACATTTGCAGGAAAAGACTAACAATTTACCAGAGCCTCCAGCAATCTCCACAGGTAATTTCTTTTCTTTCCTAAGCCACTTAAAGAACTTCTTCCCCATGCCTTCAGCATGTTCCAACTGCCATGAAGTAAAGCAAGGGACATGTGAACACAGCATACGATACTGTGCAGCTGCCCTGGTGACTGAGATGGCCATCAACTGATCCATAGGCAGGCAGTGCAGAAAGCATGGATGCACCAGACATGCTTCATGACCTGGTCTTCACAGAGCAGCAAGGACGGAGAATTCGTAATCCCCAGAATCATATAGTTATTTCAAAACTTGCCCTTGTAACTTTTCTCCCCAACCAACAGTTGACCTTGAGTAGGTGAGATCACAGAAGCACACCGCGTACATAGGGACATGATTGCAATGGCATTTTATGGGGAAGGGAGGCAACCTCTGACAGTATGAGCTAGCATGCTCACTCAGCTATGGCTGCTTTTGAATTCTAGGACTTGAGCCAGTGACTCTACCCAATATTCCAACCTATCACCTGAGATGAGAGGTACTTAAATTCAGAAGTACATGTGGAATTAATTAAGATTAAGCGGAGGCTTTGAAGTGATCTGTGGCACACAATGGTAGAACAGCAGAGTTTATAGATGTCTAAGAATAAAGTTAAAAGAACTCCACTATGTTAATTGACTGACGATGAGGAAAGCCTGAAATTACAGCCTGTAAACAAACAGACTACAGACCCGCCATATATGGGCTGCCCATGCATGCTTCAGCATTGCCTGGGCAGAACTTTCATTGTTTTCTTTCAAACAAAGATACTCCATAGATAGCCAAACGAAGCAAACACGATGTGTTCACAGTGACAAAAGCCTAGACATTTTAGATGACTCTGTAACTAATAAGGCCAGGGTGCACACACAAACGCAAACAGACACAGACAGACAGACAGACACACACACATGCATGCATCGCTTTAGAATGATAGCCTTATTTAGTTTGTATTTATGCTAAGTATACATAAACATACATATACAGATGGTTTCATATGTATGTATGTACATACTTTTAAAGCCAAAATAGCAGTTTATCAGAAGCTATAATAGGACATTCCTATTATTTAAAACATCAACTATCTCTTTTGAAATTCAGATTTAATTTTCAAAAAAGGGTTTATCAAGTAGGGTGGGCAGATTATCTTCAATTCTTATTAAAAGGATATTTGCCTCACGATTCCTTTGGACCAGGCATTAAAAAACACAGAACCAGACCTGAGTAAGTCATCATCTTATCCACATCCACCAGGGCCAGGTTTCTTTTCCCTTCACAGCAGTGCCCAGCCGCTTCCTTTCTTCCTAAATGCACAAGGCAGCTGAGTTCCAAAGAAAGCCCAGGCTCACCTGGCAGAAGACTCCCTATTCACCTGTATAAAAGAGCTTCAGAGCTCAGAGAGGAAATGTACTTTATTAGGGTCAATAAAAATGGCTTTGCTTGTGTCTCTGATGACGATACTTCTCTTTCTGTTCTGCAGAGGGAAGCATGGCTTGTACTGGTCAAGGGCACTTCCTTTACTGAACGCCTGTAATTGCTTCACAATGAAATGCTGGCATCTCATTGAGGCCTGACATTTTTGCATAATATGCTCCTATTATAGGGGCATTATACAAGTGACTTTTTATTGCCAGCAACATGAGAAAGAGAAAGAAGGCCTTTTATCTTCACCATGGCAGGAAGGACAATGGTGATACAAAATTTATATGGCACTTGTCTCGTTCAAAGGAACGGTATTAGTTATCTCTCATTTTTCTCAGAGGAAAAGATACGCTTTATATGTTTTCAGTATTCTACCTCTTGGTTATTTTTAAGATTTACTTCTAGTATCCTGCTAATCAGTGGTTTAGTAAAATGGCAAAGGACACGTCCAATGGTAGAATAAAGCCCATAGTGAAGAGATCACACTAAGAGACGAGACTCCTGGGGATAGACCAAGGGGGACAGATTAACAGGTCCTGCATCTCATCCCAGTTTTCCATTTTCTTCATACTCTTGGTAACATTTCATAAATTATTAAGATGTGTCTAACCCTTTTAGAAAGGCAGAATGAATAAATAAGTAATTACTGCGAAGTTCAGATAGGCATGAAAAAAGTAGGGCAGAAAGGCCCTCTGAGAATGCACGGCTCTTTTATGGGCTCTCCCATATCCTGGCCTTCAACTAATGCTCACAGAGCACCCGCCATGCGCATGGGGTCTCGGTGATGTGGAAGCTAACAAAAGTCACATGGACTGAAATCCTTCCTGAATCTCTTCAGATTCAGCGATGACCTATTCACTAAATTCTTTCATTATAAAATCATTACTGTTACTTTGAAACTTGTAACACTGCCAAGATATGTTCAGCACCGTGCACATAAGTGCACAGTAGTGTGAAAACTGGTATGTGGATTATCCACGGGCACTTACTCTACATAGTAGACACCGTAGACAGGGTCTTCAATCTTTTCCCAGCCAGCAGGCAGCTCTGAAAAACAAAAGAACATCAGAACAAGAAGAGCTTATTCTTGAAGAGCCAGGAGCTCAACAACTGACTTATTCAAAGGGGAGTGATGCGTACAAACACCTTGAACCCAATTAAAGCTGTATATTCTAACCACAAAGAAGCATGCTTTATTTTTATTTTGCTTGGTGTACTTTCCCACATGGAAAAAAAAACACAATTCTTTATCTACTGGTATTTTACTTAAGAAAATAAAACTTAATAAAATGCATTCCCAGCTGCCTTCATTATCAGCCAAGTATTAAATTAGATTTTAATAGAAACACTTAAAACTTGCCCTGAATGGTTACTTCTTACCCTAAGTATCTATAGTTTGCTCGTTGTTTCCAGACTACCTGGCCACATAAGCAAAAACATAGAAAAGCGGCTTTCTTTTCCTTTTCGACTCAATGGTCTTATTTTCCTTGAAGGAAAATTAAGCCTACATCTTATTTTCTCCTTGTTCTTATTTAACACTACTGAGTGGATGAAAATGATGGGGAGCTGGGTGCCTGACACACACACACTCTGATACTCCGAGGTTCTTCTATGTGGGTCAGTCTGTCTTTCCAGAACTTGATTTATGTGTGTGAGCTAGCATTATTTTTTGGATGTCCCCCTAGTGAGGGGTGTCAGGTCCGTCTCACACTTGCAATTTTTGCCCTTCACTTCTGGAACACTGGGATTATAGGCACGTGACATAGCTGACTGTGTTATCTTTTCAATGTGACGGTGAAACAGTGAACTCTGCCTCCTACAGTTTCACAGCAAAAGTTGGAAATTCATTTATTAATGAGGCTCCTGAGTTCCACCCAATGAATCTGTTACAGAAAAGCCAGCTGCACTAGGCTGTTGAACTTAGAGAAAGTAGCACCTAGGTCACACCGGTGTCATCAAACAGTCCTTTCGGGCAGAGCAGCAATTACTCAAGGAGGATTAAAGCTCCGCCCATCTGTGTAACTAAGGCAAACTTGGGTAATGCTATACTGCGAAGTGAATCATTATTCCTAGAAATCACTAGTCCGAGGGCTTGAATTGAACACTACGAACACTAGAAGTGTCACTTACTTCGAAACAGTTTGGTTTTTAATTCAAAGAACAGTGTAGTAACTATTTTCTTAATTTGATTTTTGAGATGTTAATACAGTTACACCATTTTCAATTCCCTTTCCTCCCTCCAAAACCACCCATACACCTCTCCTTGTCTCATTCAAATCCACAGCCTCTTTTCTCAATGGTTGTTAAATACACACACCCACACACACACCCACCCACCCCTAAATATAGCCTGCTTAGCTGCCTAATGTTATATGCATGCATGTTTACAGGGCTGACCATCTGGCACTGAGTGACCATTTGGTGTGTGCTTCACTGAGGAATATTATTTCTTCTGCTGAGAGCATTCCTTAGCTGCCTATGGTTCTTTGTGTAGGGCTGAGGTTCCGTGGCTCCTTCGTCCCATCCACTTTAACATGTCTAATGTTGTCCTGGTCCAGCTCATGTTTAGACAGGCATGTTGGTGAGACGTTCCTAGGAGACACAGTCTCATAGCAAACTCCACGACCCTCTGGGTCTTTCTTACAATTGTTCCACCCTTTGCACAATGTTCCCCGAGCCATAGGATTTGTTTTGTAGATGTATCCACTGGGACAAGGGCAAATAATCAGCATTTTGACTGGTTGTGATTTCCTGAAAGAAGTTTCCATCTGCTGCAACAAAAAGTTTCTTTGATGACAGACAAGGATTTGGATATCTGAAGATTTTGAGCTAGGAGAAAGGAGAGAGAGAGAGAGAGAGAGAGAGAGAGAGAGAGAGCGAGAGCGAGCAACCAAATGACATTTGACTTTTTGGGTCTAAGCTACTTCATTCAATATAATCGTTTCTAGTTTCATCGTTTACCGGCAAAGTTCATGATTTGAGTTTTATTTACAGCTGACTAGTATTTGATAGTCTGTCTGTAATACATCTTCATTAGTCATTCATAGGGTGCCAGGCATTTAGGTGGTTTCTATTTCCTGCCTAATGTGACTGGAATAGCAATGAACATGGCCACGAGTCCTTTGGGCACATGCCAAGGAATGGTATAGCTGGGTCACATGATAGATTTACTTTTTAGCTTTTTGAGACATCTTCACACTGGTTTTCATAGTGGCAGCTCCAGATTACAATTCCACCAAAAGTGAATGAGGGGCCCCTTCTCCCTCGCCCCTCTAGCATTTGCTGTTAGTTGTTTTGTTAGACTTTGCCATTCTGAGAGGGGTAAGATAAAATCTCAAAATTGTATCAATTTTCATTTCCCTAACTGCTAGGAATGATGAACATTTTCTTGAGGTATTTCTTGTCCATTATTTCCTTCTTCTTCTACTGAGAACTCTTTGTTCGTGTTCTAGGCTATATATA
>NW_026067996.1:3657870-3678897 GCF_014885135.2 Alexandromys fortis
TATATAACATTAATCCACTTAGATATTTATCTGGTAAAAATCTCTCGCATCCTATGGGCTTCCTCTTCACCCAGTTGATTCATTCTTTAGTTTTCTAAAGTCTTATTTGTCAGCTGTTGATCTTTTGGGTGGGGGGCAAACAGAGTCTGATTCAGTAAGTCCTTTCTCACCCTTTTATTATGTAGGGGTACTCCCCATGTTTCTTCTAGCAGTTTCCTTGTTTCTGGTTAAGGCTTTGATCCATTTGGAGTCAGTTTTTCTGCAAGGTGATAGGTACAGTTTTAATTTAATCTTCTGCATGTGTGTGTCCAGTTTTCCAAGCATCATTTGTTGAAATTCTTTATTCTCCAGCTTATGTTTGGTAATCTTGTCAATTATTAAATGATTGGAGTTGTGTGTCTGGGTCTTCAATTTGTTTCATGGATCTACATGTCTGTTTTAGTGCCAATACTATATGCTTTTATTGCCATGATTTGCAATATATCTTAAGAAATGGTATGGTAATCCATCCAGCATTTTTCTTTTTGCTCAGGATTGTTTTGGCTATTTGAGATCTGTTGGGGTAGTACCACATGAATTTTAAATTTTTTATTTCTATTTCTATGAAGAATGAGATGAGGATTTTCATGGGGATTATACTGAACCTGTAAACAGCTTTTGGTATAAGTATTACGTTCACAATATTAATTCTGCCAATTCATGAGCATGGACTGTCTATCCATTTTCTAGTGTTTA
Source organism: Alexandromys fortis (assembly GCF_014885135.2). Classification (NCBI taxonomy): domain Eukaryota; kingdom Metazoa; phylum Chordata; class Mammalia; order Rodentia; family Cricetidae; genus Alexandromys; species Alexandromys fortis. Next base: position 3,658,606 of record NW_026067996.1, read on the forward strand.
TCTCTTTCTTTAGAAGTTTTTACTGTAGAGGTCTTTTACTTCTGTGGTTAGGATTATTCCTAGAGACTTTGTTTTCTTTGAGGATATGGCAGATGGGATGTAGGTATATAGAAAAGTTACTTATTTATGCAAATCGATTCTATATCTTCTCCTACTGCTGAATTTGTTTATCATTTCTGGAAGTTTTCAGGCAGAATTTGGGGAATCTTGAATGTGCAGTGTCATAGCATCTACATACATATGCAATGTCATCCTATCTACAAAGAGGTGTAGACAGACTTCTTTACCTATTTGTATACCTTAGTTTCCTTTTCTTGTCCTATGACTTCAGCTAGTACCTCAAGCTCAATAAAAATGTGTGAAGATAGTGTTTTGTTGCTGACATCAGTGAAACTGATCCAAGATTACCTGCGGGTGTCTCATACATAGCTTTTATTATATTAAGGCACAGTCCCTCTAGTCTCACATTCTCTAAAACTTTTATTATGAATGAATGTAGAATTTTGCCAAAGGCCTTTTCTTTATCTATTGAGATTATCATACGATTTTTGTCTTTAAGTCCATCTATGTAGTTTATCATATTTATTGACCGTTGTATGTTCAATGCTCTATGCATTTCAGGGATAAAGCAAACTTGGTTATGGTGTATAATCTTTTGGATGTATGTCTGTATTTTATTTGCAAGTATTATATTGAGCATTCTTGAATCTATATTCAGAGATACTGGCCTGTCCTTTTATTTATTTATTTTTTGGTTGTGTCTTTATCTGGAGCACTGCTGACTCTGGAAGTGCTCCTTCTGTTTCTTTTTTTTTTTTCTTTTCTCTTTTTTATTGTAGTAGCTTAAGAAGGCTTGGCTGTAGATCTTCCGTGGATTAATGGAAGAATTCTGTGATTTCACTTGGCCTTGAAAGCTTTTTATTAGTATATCAAGTTCCTCATTTGCTATACTTCTCTGTGGGTTGTTGATTTCTTCTTGATTTAATCTTGGTGGTTTGGCTGGATCTAGAAATTAATTTCTTTTACATTGTGCAGCTTAACAAAGTGTAGGTTTTTAATGTATTCTCCTGTAATATTGTGAACTTCTTGGTGTCTTTTGTAATGCTTTTCCTATTTGTTTCTGAATCTTTTAATTTGGGTCCTCTCTGCTCTTTTTTTTTGGCGAGTTTGCCAATTGTCTGTCAATTTTATTTATCTTCTCAAAAAAACAGCTCTTAGATTTGTAAATTTTTTGTAGTGTTTCTCTTTCATTAATTTTTGCTCTGATTTTCTTTTTTTCTTTCTTTCTTTCTTTTTTTTTTTTTTTTTGTTGCTGATGACTGGTGTGATAGCTATTCTTGGTTGTCAACTTTGACTGTATCTGGAGTAAACTACAATCCGGAAATGGAGCGCACACCTGTGAGAGATTTAACTTGGTTCGAAGCAGGCGAATCCAATTCTCTAGTCTGAATCAAAAGATACACCTTTGATTCAGAGCTTGGGGTGAAAAGACACATTCTTTTGATGATCTGATCTTGAGGCAAGAAGACACACCTTTAACCTGGGCCACACCTTCTGCTGGAAGCCTATATAAGGACATGAAAGAAGATGGAAGAAGAAAGCTATTGCTATTTGCCTGCTTGCCCACACCCTGCTAGGACATCCACTCCTTCACTGGCATTAGAGCCTACTTCTTTGGGATTCCAGCATATTCAGAAGACCAGCTGAACCACTCAGCCTAGTGGGACTGAACAACTACTAAATTTTTGGACTTTCCATTCACAGCCAGCCATTATTGGATTAGCTGGACTGCAGCTGTAAGTCATTCCAATAAATTACACATATATAATATATTCATTTCATTATACATAAGTGTGTACACACACACACACGTATATGAGAGAGAGAGAGAGAGAGAGAGAGAGAGAGAGAGAGAGAGAGAGAGAGAGAGAGAGAGAGATTCATTTCATAAGTTCCGTGACTCTAGAGAACCCTGACTAATAACACAACTGGGTTTGATTTGATTTGCTTTTGTGGTTTCCAAATTTTTGAGTTACTTTGTTAAGCCATTTATTTGTGCTCTTTTTCTTTCTTCTTTTTGATTTTCTTCTTTTGTTTTGTTTATGAAGACAGGATTTCTCTGTATAGTCCTGGCTGTCCTGAAACTCACTGTGTAGACTTGAACTCACAGAGATCTGCATCCCTCTGCCTACTGAGTGCTGGGATTAAAGGTGTGTGCCACCATTGCCTTGCCCCTCTTTTTTATTTTTTATTGTTTTATTACTTTAAAAATAATACCAATCAAAATTCCTACTTCCTCTCTTCCTTCCACTTCCCTCCCGCTCTCCCCCACACTCTTCTTCCCCCACCCTGCTCCAGTCCTAAGAGAGGGCAAGGCACCCTGCCTTGTGGGAAGTCCAAAGTTCTCCCCACTAAATCCAGGATGAGCAAGGTATGCATCCAAAGAGAATTGAGTCCCCAAAAGCCAGTACATGCAGTAGAGACAAATCCCAGTGCCATTGTCATTGGCCCCTCAGTCTGCCCCAACTGTCAACCACATTCAGAGTGCCCAGTTAGATCCCATGATTATTTATTCCCAGTCCAGCTGGAGTTGGTGAGCTCCCATTAGCTCAGACACACTGTCTTAGTGGGTGAACCCCTCGTGGTTTTGACTGCCTTGCTCATATTCTCATTTTAAATGTAGGAACTAGGAGCTAAAGATTTCCCTACTAGTACTGCTTTCAATGTGTCCCAGAGGTTTTGTTGTGTTTTCATTTCCATTTAGTTGAAGAAAAATTGTATTTCTTTGTTTTCTTCTTTGACCCAATAATGCTTCAGAAATAAGTTGTTTAGTTTCTATGAATTTTTATATTTACTAGAGATTTGTTTGTTGTCCATTTTAAAGTTTTATCTTGAGATCAGATGCAATACATGGAGTGATTTCAATCTTTTTTGGTTTGTAAAAATTTTTTTTTGTGTCTTGGGATGTGGTATGTTTTAGAAATGCTTCCATATGTTGCAGAATAAATCTGAATTCTTTGGTGTTTGAGAGGAGTATTCTGTAGATAAGTATCTACATATAATTAAGTCCATTTGGTGTTAATTAATCGGTCCAATTAATTCCGGTGTTTCTCCATTTATACTTTTGTCTGGATGACCCATCTAGTAGAGAAACTGGGTATTGAAATCACCTACTATTACTAGATGGATTCTAATCAGTGTCTTTAAACAAGCAGTGTCATTTTTTTTTTCATGAAATTTGGTGACCATAATTTGGAGCATATATCTTTAGGATTTTAATGTCTTCTTGGTTAACTGTTAGCTCGATTAGGACGAAGTGTCTCCATTTCTTTGATTATTTTTACTTTCAAGTTTGAGTGTCTTGTGTCAGATGCTAGTGCAGAGACATCTGATTGCTTCCTGCTCCCATCTGATTAGAGCACTTTGGTGTCTATCTTTAAAGTTAAGATGTATTCCTCGTGGAGAACCGATTTTCTGTCTTGCTCCATTCATTCATGTTGTCTTTTGCTTGGAGAATCGAGGCCACTGACATTTAAAGTTATCAGCTGAAATGTACGTTAACTGCAGTTGTCCTGTTGTTGATTTTGGGTGGTGGTGTGTTCTCCGTGGTGCTCTGTGCTTTAATAATTATGGCTTCCTATGTCTTCCCACAGTGTCTCTGTTATGCTTAGTCCTTTGTTCATTAGAAAAAAAAAATTTCCTGTTTCTTCTTTAGGCTTAAATTGTTGGTTGTAAACTTTTAAAATAATTGTTTATATAACAGAAGGCTTTTCTTTCAACTTCAATTACAGAGGGTAGTTTTGTTGGGTATATTATTGCAGGCTAGCAATAACAGACATTTAGGGCTTGGAATGCATTGCTCCAGGCTCTTCTGGCTTTCAGAGTTTCAGAGGCCTGCAAAATCTGCTGTTACTCTGTTAACTTTCCATTTATATATGACTTGTATTTTTTCTCTTGGAACTCTTAGTACACTTTTTTTGTTATGTCCACTTAGTGTTTTAATTATGATATGTTGGGGATTTTCAAATATTGACAGTTTTGTCAGCAAAGGGTTCTTACATTTTACGAACAGTCAGAGTGTAGTGGAGTCATGAACATGTACACAAGCCCTTGCAAACTAATTACTTGAAGTTCATGTTCTGTTCAAATTTGGCTGCACATCAAGAGACACTGATTTTATGGCATTTGCCACACAGGTTATGCCTGCATACAAAGGACACTCCCCACTTCTTTTTAAAAAGCACTTAGTAGATTTTAAGATGTCTCTGAGTTTAGGAGACAATATCATTAAAACACATGATATAACATAGTCCTTGTTTGTAATTTCCGATTTTTAAGACCAAAGTCAATCAAATGCCTGGGAACCAGTCTCCTTACAAAGCTGGAAATTACCTGGGGGCTGGAGAGATGGCTCAGTGGTTAAGAGCACTGACTGCTCTTCCAGAGGACTCGAGTTCAATTCCTAGCACCCACATGGCAGCTCACAACTGTCTGAAAATGCATTTCCACGAGATCTGACACTTTCACACCAATGCACATAAAATAAAAGTTAAATAAATAAAAAAAGCTGGAAATTACCATTTCAATAAAAACGAAGCAGGGAAACATTTTCAAGGAGTTGAGAAATTAAAGGTTAAAAAATGCAAATGTCTGCAGGGTCTGGGGTAGAAGAATGGAGGGGAGTGATAGACAGTGCTATCAGCCATTAAACCAGACCTGAAAGTCAGATACTTGATACGATTAACATCAAAAAAAATGGTAGAGATATGCCCTTGATTGTATTTGGCAAACATTAACAGAACCACGACCATTTGCCTGTGGATATGTTAGATACCAGGAACACAGGGGACGTGAACACATCAGTACTGGGCTTTGGTGGAGGTACAAAGAAGATACAAGAAACCAGCCCTGACTTGACTCCTGTATCGTTAGCAACTTAACATCCTAGAGTTGAGAAATTCAGCCAGTCAGTTAGCTTTTCTGAGCAAGGGGGCCTGGGGTCAAGTTTGATTAGCAAGCACTCTGTGTACTTACACACATACACAAGCACACACACATTAAACATTTCTAAAACAGATAAACCAATTCTATAAATTTTTGAATTTTTTAAGCTAAAACTTAGTTTGAAATGAAAAGACGGATTTCTCACTTCCAATGTGGTAATTAACTTAATAACAGGAATTAGTCTCCTAATGCTTAAAATAGAAATAGGTCATCAATTAAAAAAAAAGCGGGGGGGGGGGGAGGGGGGAGAACTGTTTGTCTTAGAATTTGCCATTTAGTTCTGGAAAATGAAAAAGGTCAGAAAATATTTAACAGAGAAACTGATTCCATTATGTCTTAGGCAAACATTCCTGAAGACACACTGCCTATGCCTACAGATGAGTGACAGACAGGCAAGACTCTTCAGCCTGCTATGGGGATTAGAGAGAGCTGAGATCCTTTAAACATCGCTCAGATCTGGGATTGTAATTTAGGGTCCACATTGGCTCTGTGGCCCTGTGGACTCTGCTTGGTTAATAAACATCTCTGAACATACCTTTCCCTGGCTCACCTGAACGAAGATGCTTGTAAAATGCAGACAAAGCACACAGCCCATAGCCAGGGCCTGGCAGTAACGCACAGAAGAGCTAGGATGGTTGTCTACCCTTGTGTGCTTGCTTTTCCACCCTCGGAGCAAATGTTGATTAGCAAATGTTCTGTATGTGGGAAAGCTGTCAGAGGGCTTTTTTTCTTTAAGTCTCTATTTTCCCTAATTGGTTTTACTACCTGAATACCTCCCTTCTAGATCAAAGGAAGGTTCTGTGGGTGTTTGTTTTTTAATTCTAAAGACACATTTATAATACTGTGACAGAATCTGCAAACCCAATGCATAATGGAGCTACTAACCCAGCTCACATAATAGAGTTCAGAAACAACTCTATAATCAAGTGACCCGTATCCAATACCCATAGTGACTGCCTATGCCCCCCCAGAGGCAGGCTAGAGATTCCTTTTGGCATATGGACTCATACTGTTCACTGAAAACCTGAGAGGTACTTTTGTGAAAAAAAAAAAAAGATTACATTTATTAATAAAATGGACAGTGAAGTTGTCAACAGAATCTGAACTAAATGCAGTGGGGCAAACATTGAGTGTGCACACTACTCTTACACAACGGAAGTGTGCAAACAAAAATCAGGTGGCATGCATATACTACTCATGAGAACATATTTGATATGTGGGTGACTGCTTTGGAATGGAACACATTCAATTCATCTTTGATGAAGGGAAAAGTATTGTAAGAAGGTATTGGTCAGCCCCGTAAGAGGGCCAGGTAATAGAGAAAGCCTCAGTACAGCACCAACATGTGCTGATCACCAAAACAAGTTCTCAGAAGTCTCCTCAGAAGCATGGAGGGAGCTCTCCTTTCAATTTGATTTGCAAATGTATGTGCGTGTGTGCATGTACATGTTCATGCATGTGAAGGTGTGTGTGGCCATTATGGGGAGGCTCATGCTACTGTGAGCATGGAGCAGGCAGAGGACTGGGTTTCTTCCCTCCACCTTTATGTGGATTCCAGAGACTGAACTCTGTGAGACTTCTGCAGTAAGTTATGAGCCATTCTCCAGCCACAACCATGTTCCGTGAGACAGGGATCTCTCATCCATTTGGAACTCGCCAGTTAGGCTAGGCCGGCTGGCCAGCAAGTCCCACCTACCTCTATCCTCAGCACTGGGATTTTAAGTGTTAAGCTAACCTTTTTTAAAAAAACAAAGGTTAAAGGTCCCTGTGTTGCCAGACACACACATTACCAACTAAAGTATCACTCCAGCCCCTGACTTAGACATATTTAAAAGTGGAAAGGAAGAAGGTGAGCCAGGTTGACAACATGTCACAGAGTCAGTAAATAAGCCAGAAGAGCGAGTACATGTCAGGGAGTCAGTTCAGCAGGTAAGCAGTCTGCTTCATCCCAGAGATGGCGACAAAATATCTCCAAGAATCAGGTGGGGCCACATCATTAGAACACAAAGTGTCTTCAATGCTAAGGGCAAGTTCTAACAATACCACAGTTACAATGGGGAAATTACAAACCTCTTTCCTCAAATGCCAATACTCAAACTTCCTTAGAAGCAATGAAGCGTGTGCTACCACACACAGCTCTGTACGTTATCTCCACCAGCCACCTAGAACCACAGGTCGGTCACCCACATATTTTATTCAGGTGGTAGCACAGGCTGAAATTAGTTCAATAAATGGGCACTACTTCTGTCTTTTTCAATAACGCTACCTAATATTCGCAGTTGACAATTTTTAAAAATAGAACTGGTTTTGATTATATTATCACGCAGGGCAAACCTCAAGCCATTCCCATCACAACCACCACAGGATAGTTTACTAAGCAACTTAAAAATCAGGCCCTAGGTAGTTATCATCCTTTACTGATGTTTTCATTAGTTTTAAGAGAATATCTTCCAAATGTTGATAAAATGAAGCTAAATTTTATACTATAGCGCTAGTCAACCAATATTATATGTAGAGAAACCAAAAGCAAACGAGAGCAGTAATCAAAATAAAACACATTCGCATTACGAGGACTTAGGACAATTTAAAAATGCAAGCAGACTCAGTAATCTTGGGAGAGTCCTCTCACAACCATGTCAAATGATCTTCTAATTAAAACAGGTGTGGGCCACTTTTCAATCAGTCAAAACTTTCCCTTGCAATTTCCCTGAAAGTGCTTTCCCACTTCCTGCAGTCATGTTTCAGATGGACTGCAATTAACTTCAAAACTATTCAAGTCTCCATATTATCACTCCACAGGGAATATAATGCAATACAGTCCAAAGGCAAAGCAAAGAAACAGCACTAAACACACATGCAAATTACTCCTAACTATACCAGCCAGGGTGGTCAAGAGCTGAGTTACAGTGACAGTCTCCACAGGAAACGGCACAATAAACGGCGCACCTGCTGCTCTAGACACTGACTGCAGTGAGAGGGTCAGCGGTTCACAGCCCATGACTTCACAGCAATGCAGTTGTGAGACTCATCAGCGATGCAGCTCCTCACTGGAATTATTTTATTTCACATAGCTCACATAGCAACCAGTAAATTTGTCTCTTGAATTTTTGTTTTACTTGGCTTGTTTACATCATTCACAGAAACAACCTTGCACACTACACAAATAAAGCAATGAAGCACAGACAGATTACACGAAAGTTCGAGGGTCATGGCAAGCATCCCTTGTTTATTTCCCCCAATTCTGAATCCAAAGACCACTCGTGGCCAATTGATTCTCATTCTACACTTAATCTGCTCACACTGTTTCTTTGTAAACACCGGGTATTACACAGAACTCTGCTTGACGCCTGTCACTGAATACATTCACTGCCTTTCATGGGCAAGCAAGGCTGAAAATTGTAACTGGAGACGCACACACTCAAGGCACAGAGGGATTCAGCAGGTCACCACGTAGGCGAATCACGCGACAGCAGCAGGCAGGGCATTACCTAGTTCACTGTCCAGCTCCTCGGTGTGTACCCCTTCTTCTCCAAAGGAAGAGCAGGAATGAGACAGAAAAGAGAGAGACAAATTCAGACACCAGCACCAAGAGAGAAACTCCCTCAGAAAACAGCAGCAAACACCACTCTTGTGTCCTTACCTGAATTGTGGTTTGTTTCACTGGCTTGGCAACTAAACTCCTGACCTCAGTGTAAATCACAAAATGGTAAGAGCTGGTATTGGCAAAATAATTATACAGCTCATTTCCTCGCATGTCAAAATGTTATTTGATTGGTTGTAAAAGATGATAAATACCTTTTCGGCTCCCACGTCCTTAAGTGGGAAGTCACTTACTACAGACCTTCTCTGCAGCAAAGCGGTGAGACCTTTCAATATCGGTCCTTTAATCCTTTAATAATCCTCTCATCGCAGAAGCAATTACACTCACAATTAAAGCATTACTTAACTTAAAAGTAATATCGCTTGAAAAACAGACAGTGAGGTCAGAGTGAGAAAGGAGACTGTATAGCGTGCCTTTCAGCAGGGGCTGGGAAGATCAACTGTGTCATGGCGACATGGACCAGGGACGGGGTGCTTGAAGGTTACACTGCGGGCGACGAGGGCAGAGTTCACTCATTGCTTTTTGGTCTGTTTATTTGTACATAAGCTTTCTAAGTCAAGTGAAAGCGTGCTCAATTATTTCAGCCAGCAAAACAAGTCAAAATCCTTTCACTCTTGACCCCTTCTGGCTGTCAATAAAACAAGTGGATAACTACTGAGATAGAGAACACAGCACAGCAAACCAAAGTCATTCTGTTGCTAAAATCTCCCCAGCTACAGAGGGCAGGTGGTTGTTGCCTGCACTGGAAGGAGTTATATAAACCCAGAGCCAAGGGGTCCAAGCCTCTCTCCACAGTGTTATACGCTAGTGCTCAGAGCACTTCCTAGATCATCTTAGGTACTACCCATTTATCACCTAGTCCTAGCAGCCAGTTTGGCCTCAGGATCCCATCTCTGGGCCCTCGTGGAGTCTACGGACAGACTGCCAATGCCCATCTGGCATGAACAGTAAGTTTTGACTGACAGTCTTTTTTTTTTTTTTTTTTAAAAAAATAGGTTGTCAGATTTAAAAAAAATCATTTGCAAAAAACCCATTTAGATATTACATAATACTGTTTTGGGGGAGAGTTTGTCCATCCCCCCATCCGTGACTATGGGCCAGTCACTGAGCTAATGGCCTGTTAAATCAACACAGATACAATGACTCTTTTGGAAGAAGAGACATGTACAAAGCTAAAAAAAAAAGTCCAACTGAAATTAAGAGCATGCCTAATTCTCCAAGGTCATGGAAATAATGGCGACACAACGTGAAGGGTGTACGGATGTCAACAAAAATGCCTAGAATTGGAGCTCTGTGGGCGCTGAATGCTGTGCGGAGGCAGTGTGTGTCAGCATACACCTGCGGGGTTTACAATGGATGTGTCCTACGGAAGACCCTCAGCATCTGGGAACCGTGAAAATATGCCAAGGAGGAAGAACGAGGCATCTAGTTGTCAGGCAGAAACTCAGTGAGGCCTAGTGGGAGTGCAAAGCACAGGGCAGGATTGAGTGGAGCAAAGACAGCTGGAAAAGCAGACATACGCCTGGCAGTTACTGAGCGACCAGAGAGCCGTGATGGGGGACAGCAAGACATCGTCACACTGACACTGACAAACACTGCTGGGAGCAGCAGAAGGGAAACAGGGAGGTAGGAGACACGTGTGAACCGGCTGGGGATGGCACGGGCAGGGAAGAAAACAGCAAGTGGGTCCAGAAGTGTTAGGAAGCATGGGAAACGAGCTGACTCATGCATCAGAAAGGGACATGTAAGTGACAAGTCATTGGGATTCCTGAGTGTGTAGCCACTTGCTCTCAACTAACACAGGAACAACTAGCACAGGCTGGGGAAGGGTCAAGAGTTTGGTTCTAATTAGCCCGAGTCTGAAATCTCTCTGAGGCGGCCTGTTGGGGCAGTAACCAGGCAACTGAAAACACTGACCTGGCACTAAAGAAGCAAAGTCAAGCCTTCTAATGGTACTAGACAAAGATCAATGACCAAAGGGAATTAATATACTGTGGGTCCTCACTCATTTGAGAAAGGCGAGCGAAAGTGCAGCGACCTCAGACTATTTAAGGATGACGCTGCTATGTGCATTCTATGTGCAGGTGAAGCTGAGAGTCTAAAGCAATGCAGGCACAGCATGTGTAGGCCGTAGTCGTAACAGCAAACAGTAAGGCAGATCTGTGCACTTGTGTCAGAAAACACAAACTGGCGTGTCATAAGATTACATGTTTATGGTGTATGCAATACAGGTCATTCTAAATGAATAAAATATATGATCCTAATGTTGAAGAGGTAATTACCGAATGAATTGCACTTGGCATGGATGTATGCTTGTGTTAAAGAAAATGCTGGTAATGCAGAGCTGAAAATTTGCTAACAAAACCATTAATGCCTCTTAATGCATGTATTCCACAGCAATTTTTCTCACTAAAAGGTTTTGCAATCTTCTGTCATCTATGCAATCATAGTACTATGTATTCTCACACATTCTCATGTACTTATAATGGATACGAACCCTAAAGACCCTATGTGATAAAAATGGCTAACGTGCCTTCAGACTCATCTCTTGTCTAAGAGATCAAACTTGTTCTATCAAGTTGTACTAAAGTACATTCTAAAGCATGCACGTGAGGATCCTTGAAAATTGGTCACCTATGTAGTCTATTAAACAGAATCCTCAGACACTCAGACAGCCCTTATTCCCAGTGTATGAGAAACAGCCCTGACTATACCTGGTTCATTCCTTCTTCAGTTATGGAAACAAGGGACCAAAATAAAATAAGCACCTGCACTGTGCCTCTTAAATTATAAAAATACATATTTCTACTTGAACTTGTTCCAATAAACACAAACATGCAAATCTATATTTATTTTATATAATCTGCAGCTATAGGCAACAGGAAATTCTCAGAGTACAAGGCTTTTAACTGTATGATACTTCAAAACACTGGCTTGCATTTTCCAAATATTACATATATGTATATGCAACAATTTTGCACTTCAGAATAAATTAATACGGCTTTGTTATCTCAAAGGGAAAAATGTATTCTACAATTAATTATACTATAAATTCAAGTGCCAGAATTGTATAATGAGCAGCAAGACAAGCCGTTTGTCTTTTACTATGTCCCCAATAGAAAGTAATCTTGGTCAAACTTGGGTTAGATTCCAGTGCTAAAGAGGACATACTTGCTCTGCCTTATTTTTTTTCCCGATTTGGAAACTCTAAATAATCTTTTTCAATGGAAACTTGTATAGTCAGAAGGAACATTTGGGAGATTAAGAAGCAGCTTTAACACCTGCCTCTTGGAGGAACAGCCTTTCAAAAATTACATCTGTATTTTAAGCTACAAGGATATTCCCAACATGTCAAGATCTTCCCATTGCCCCCAAGAAACAAGAATTATGAAAAAAGGACCAAGAAAATTTCCTGATTTCTTCCCTGAAGGCTTTTATAACATAGGGTTAGGGTCTAGTACATTAGTATGTGTGGAAAATCAAACTATCTTTGGTTTCTTTATTCCTGGAGTTTCTCTAGAGTCTTTTCCAAGTTTGAGGCAGAGGATGTGTTTGCTTCTATTTCCAACAACTACACTGTAATGTACATGTTTTGAACTATTCTTTTGAAAGAATACTGTTTACGTCACTCTTGCATTCTAAACCACAGTGTGCTTCTTAAGAACTGAACAAACCCAAACCACTTCAGTGTTAAACACTGATTGACCTTCTGAGCACTCTTTAGACAATATGCACATGTAGTCAAACCCCCAACTTGCTGATCCTAAAACCTCTTAGTCCTTACCATCATCTTCACATTCTTCCAGAGGCTTCTGCTGCTTGTTCAGGCACCGAGGGTCTAACCATGATGTCGTCTTTGTGTTATGGCTGAGATCCAGAGACAAAAACAAGAAATTTATTTAAGAAGAGAGAATAACAACAAAGTATAAAGAGAGAGGAATCACAAACACTTGCGTATCTGCTCAGGAACCGATGAAAAGATACATTCCAACAGTATAGCCAAACCACTAGAGGGCTGGAGGTTGGAATGATAATAGCCTAGGGTGAATCTTAGAAGGACATTTCCCTTTCTAAGATATAATCAATGAATTATTGAAAGCTTAAAATAAAATACCAGCTTTCCTTTTGAAAAAGATACAAACAACAGGCTTTTCTTACAGTCTACTGCTCTCTAGACTTATGAATCAGTCTTCGCATTTGCCAAAGAATAAATTTTAATTTACTTTATATTTGCCTATAACTTTAATTTAAAATACTGGGATTCACAAACAAGGCTGCTATGCACCTATTCTATCATATAAGGCCTTTCCTGACAATGCAGAAGCCCTGGATCACACAGCACGTCAAACCCACTCATACGATCCCTCTCCACCACATCCTAACTTAAGTACTCATTTATCAGTGTGGGGGCACATTCGTGCCACGGGATAGGTGGAGGCCTGAGTGTGGGGGCACATTCGTGCCACGGGATAGGTGGAGGCCTGAGGACAGCTTGCAGGAGTCAGTTTCCTCTTCCATTGTCAGGGTCCCAAGTTCTGAATTCAGTTGTCATTTTGGGGGGGAAACACCCTGACTGGGAAATCACCTTGCTGGTCCTTAACTTGTGCTTTAGAGAGAGCAAAGGCAACCCATATTATCTACTACAAGTAGAATCAGGCTGTTAAGAAAAAAAGAGAGAAAGAGTAACAGAAATGGTGTCCAAATGCCTTCTGGAAAGTATGTGCCAACCCTAGAGAAAAGGTCTCAGCTGTGACTGGGGCCCTTTGGAGATCTGAAATATCCCAAGGGCATTGCGATGGAAATGTCGCAGGCAAAGTGGGTAGAAGATGCCTTTGTGCTTCCCTGAGCTGATCAAGGCACTGGAGGTCAAAGTTCTGCTTGAGTCTGATTCACTGAGCAACTAAGTGGGTGAGATGGGAACCCCAAGTTCAAGAGTTCTGGCTCACAACTGGCAACGAAAACAAGAAATGAAGAGAGAGAGAGAAAAAAAAAAAAAGCATTTGAAGTTTTGGCATGAATCCTCTTTTATCCCAAGTTTAAAGTTCAGGCTATCAGTATTAGAAAGGACTGGGATTTTAGACTCAAATCTTACTAACTGTTGAAGAGAAAAGTGTGCCATTTCAGCCATGTCAATAACAACAAATGTAAACTAATACAGCAGTTGCCATCATCACTCCGTCTTGCAGGGCCACTTGCAGTCATGAGAACTTCATTTCATATGTTAGTTTATTTAGTTCTCATAATAACCCTGTGGGGAAAGTAAGGAGCAGCAAAGTTACTATCCCCATTTTACAGAAGAGAAAAATGGGGATACAAGATGAACTCTGCCAAAGGGCACTGCGGACACACGGCAGAGATGGACCTGAAACCCACGGAGCTGCACAGTTGACTCTGAGGTCCGCACTCATCCACACAAAGATGCAGCTGCACTACACTGGTCACTGCGGGGAGACAGGAGTGTGCACCACTTCAGAAACAATCTTTGTCTTAGTTATGTTCTTAGGCTGTGACAAAACATCGTGACCAAAAACAATTAGGGGAAGAAAGGGTTTATTTCATCTTACAGCTTGTAGTCCACTATCCAGGGAAGTCGGCGCAGGGGCTTGGTGCAGTTACTGATGCAGAGGCCATGGAGCAGGGCTACTGCTTACCGGCCTGCTCAGTTTGCTTTCTTAAATAACCCAGGACAAGCTGCTCAGGGGTACTACCACCTCCCTGGGCTGACCACAACAATCACTAACCAAGAAAATGCTCCATATGCTTGCCTACAGGCAATTTTATGGGGACATTTTTCTCAATTGAGTTTCTTTTTACCGAATATGTCTAGGTTTGTGTCACATTGACAGAAACCAATAGGACAACTAATCCCTTGTTGACAAATAAACATGTAATTTATCCATAGTCTTTCTTTCTTATTCATTCCCAAGACCTTATATTAACGTCAATGCCACATAATATCACATATAAAACATTCCAACGTTTAAAAATTCCAGTCTTTAAAAGCTCATTTTCTTTAAAATATTCAAAGCCATTTTCAAGGTTCAAGTTCTCTCCAAATTATCCAAACTCTCTCAACTGTGAATGCCTATAAAAAGTAAGCTACATACTTATTTCAAACAAGGAAGAGTCAAAGCCCAGTTACCATCGGATTAAAGCAAAAGCAAACTCTAATACTATAAATTAGTATTTATAGTATTCAGTGTTCAATGTTTGGGACTCAAAATCTTCTGGGCCTCACACTGGCTTAATAAGGAACTCCACCTCTCCGGTTCTAGCATGCAGAACCCACACAGTACATACATCTCACAGGCTCACACCAGCTTGGCTCTACAGCTAGTGCCCTCCCTGGTGACTGTTCCATAGTTCTGGAACTGGGGTTTCCGGAATGCTGGGAGACAACTAAGGAGGCACCCTTCAGGAACTCTGACTCTGCCACATGATGCCAAGTCCCAGTTTCTCTCCCTGACCCCTTAAATCCTGGGGCTTCTACTACAACTGAGGCTACACCATCACCAGTGGCCTCTCCTGTCTTCCCACAGTGCCAAATCTCAGCGGCTCTCCAGGACCATGTCACACCTTCAAGCCACCAGGGAGACTCTTACACTTTACCAAATTCAACCACCATCTGAGGTATAGTCTTGGCCTTCTCTGAATGACAGCTTCTTTGTGCTGACCCCGAGGAAATACTTCCAGACTTCTGATCCTCAATGACGCTGGCCTCTTCCTAAACACCACTAATTTCTCAGCTCCAGAAATAATTAACCCATTAAAGCAAAGGCTTCACTTTGGGAGTGCTGGTCTCTTGTTAATTACAGTCAATTCTTCAGCCCTAGCAGACCAGGACCATAGGATTTTTATTGAAATTATCAAAAGGCCACAACAGAATCTATAAGGGACGCTCAAGACTAACTTCTAAGATTTTACAAGTTAGGCTTCCATCATCACAACAAAACTCAGCATTCATATATCCCAACGTTCATATATCCAACATTCACATATCCCAACATTCATATAGCCAACATGCATATATACAACATTCATATAGCCAACATGCATATATACAACATTCATATAGCCAACATCCATTTATCCCAACATTCATATAGCCAACATCCATTTATCCCAACATTCATATAGCCAACATGCATATATACAACATTCATATAGCCAACATGCATATATACAACATTCATATAGCCAACATGCATATATACAACATTCATATAGCCAACATCCATTTATCCCAACATTCATATAGCCAACATCCATTTATCCCAACATTCATATAGCCAACATGCATATATACAACATTCATATAGCCAACATCCATTTATCCCAACATTTATATATCCAACATGCATATAGCCAACATTCATACATTCCAAGCTCCCACAAAACAGCCAACTGAGCTCTGAGTACTCAATAGCTTTTCCAGTCCAAAGTTCTCAAGTCCTTTCATAATCCTTTCTGTCTGTCACACCAATGTCTCACACCTGGTTCTAATTTATGTCTCAGTTACCTAAAACACCACGAATAAAAGAGATTTGAGGGAAGAAAGGGTTTATTTCCTCTTATAGCTTCAGAGCAGGAACTCAAGGCAGGAACCCATACGAAGGTCATGGAGGGATGCTGCATACTTCCAAATATGTCTAGGTTTGTGACAAGCTGACAAAAACCATCAGGCACAACTTTTTAGTTTGAAATAACTACAGAACCTCATGTCACCACAAGAAGAAACAGCTAGAAAGATTACACCTTTCCCTAGACACCATCAAAGGCAACAAGCTGGGCACTGGGACAGTTAGGACGCGTGTTTATTATGAATATAGTAATTTTAAAATTCCTTCTTGTGTTATTAAGATTACATGTGTGTGTTTGTCTGTCCGTCCCCCACCCCGTATTTTTTTTTTTTAAAGACAGGATCTCACAATGCAGGTTGGTCTCAAACTCGACAGTCTCCTTAGAGCTGGGTCTTCCGGGGTACAGCATGTTGGCTATTGGATTTGTTCATTAGTCGGTTAATATGGCATACTATTCCAATTAAATTTTCTTTTTCTTTTCCTTTTTTTATTTGTAATGTCCTTGAGTTTTTTGTTCCTTTTGTTTTTCAGTAGTAGGGTTTGAACCTGTGCTGTAGGCATACATGGCAAGCCTTCTTTTGTATCCTTCATAGGGTAACACTGCCATAAAAACATTGTGTAGAAATGGTGCTCATTCTTCTACAACAGAATTCTCCATGTAAAATCTTATTTTCTCCAGGAGTTTGAAACTATAAACTTACTTTCCTAAAAGTTAAGGGCTCCTTAAAAGATCCCATGTCATACTAGAGCTACAGGCTATGTCTCTGGAAACACTGGTCCGACTGATGTGGTTTATTAAATGTGTATATATACACCCGTGGCCACATTCTCTTAGTAGCTTCTGGCATCTTCAGGACTAGTGATGATTCCCAGCTTGATTAACAGTGGCAAATTTCCATCTTTCATTCTTTGTCTTATAGATGCTCTTCAGGTCTATTAAACCTTTGCAGAATTAGCCATCCTAGGCATTTGCTTCAGGGTTCAGTTCCAGTGACTGCTGTTCTTTACTCTCCCTGTGATCTGCTCTATAGTCTATGCATGTTGGGTGTGTGTGCATGTGTGCTGAGATTTATTATTTTTAGTTTACATGTTTAAGTGTTTGCCTTCATGCACATGCACCACATACATGCAGTTATCTGTCGAAGTCATCAGATGACGCCAGACCCTGAAATGGAGTCACAAACTTTATGAGACACCATGTGGATGCTGGGAATGGAATCAGGTCCTCTGCAAGGACAGCCAGGGTCCTTAGCTGTTAAGGCATCCCTGACTTTGAGTTTGACTTACTCTTCTTTTTCTAGGTTCTTGAAATAAAAGCTGAGACTACAGACCAGAGCCTTCTCTTTTTTATAAATGTGCTCAATACTACACATCTACCTTTGTCATTCACTGGGTTTCGTTCTGCTCTGATAGGCAATATTTTCATTTAATTTATTTTTTTCCTCAGGCTGAGCACTAAGGAGACTAAGGCAAGAAGATTACAAGTTTGAGGTCAGGATATTACAGAGAAAGAATTGGCCACAAAATTGTACGAAAGCAAATAATTTCTTTTGTGAATACTGTTTTGAATTATTGGTTCTTTTTCTTTCTAAAGAAGTCTAGTGCTTATTTGTGAAATGTTTGGGTTTTTTTCTTGCTTCCTTAGCATATACTATGATGTTTAGTCTTTTGTGATTAATATTTTTATTTATATGTTTTCCCTATATATTTTTATGTTCAGCATACCTCAGCTGTTACATCTGAAATAAGTTTTGTTGCATTCAATTAATTTCATGTAGTTACTTATAATTGGGGGCTAGAGAGATGGCTCAACAGTTAAGAGCACTGGCTGCTCTTCTAAAGGTCCTGAGTTCAATTCCCAGCATCCACATGGTGGCTCACAACCATCTGTAATGAGACCTGGTGCCCTCTTGAGGGAGCAACCTGGTCAACCATCCTCATCAACTTAGACCATAACACCCAATATGGACAAGTTCAACAGACCCGCCATATACGGGCTGCCCATACACGCTTCAGCACTGCCAGGGCATAAATCTCATTTCAGTTACTTATAAATCACTGACCATGTTCTTGCTTCCCAACTCTTTTTCCAGCTTCCCTGTGGGCTACTAGACTTGAGAAATCCTTTCTCTTTATCTGCACTACTGTTGATTGCTATTGAGTTTTTGCTTTGGGTATGTGAGGGTTTCTGTAACTGTGGTCAAACACCATGACCAAAGCAACTGGGGCAAGAAAGGTTTTACTTCTCCCACAGTTCCATGTAATAGTTCATCATCAAAAGCAGTGAGGACAGGAGCTCAAGCAGAGCAGGAACCTGGAGACAGGAGCTGATGCAGAGGCTTCTTACTGGCTTGCTCCTCATGGCTAGATCAGTCTGCTTTCTTATACAACCCTGGCCCAGAGGTGGCTCCACATACAGTGGGTGGAGCTCTTCCATAAATCACTAATTAATAAACCAACCTACAGGAGCTGGAATGATGGCTCTGTGGTTAAGAGCACTGGCTGCTCTTCCAGAGGACCTGAGTTCAATTCCCTGCAACTACATGATGGCTTACAACCCCCTCTATGGCATCTGATGTCCTCTTCTGGCATATAGGCATACCTGCAGATAGAGCACTCATAGCTAAAAAGACAAGTAATTAAAATTTTATGAAAATGAAAATGACCAGCAGGCTTGCCTACAGCCTGAATCTTATGGAGAAAATTTCTTAACTGGGACTCCCTCATCTCTGATGATTCCAGGTTGTGCGAAGTTGACATAAAACTAACCAGTACAGGGTATTAATGTAACTATTAAGATATCATATCTTATTACATTTAGGAAGTACTTCACATATATTTATAACTTATTAAATTTATATATTCCTTCATATGTGTGTGTTATACAAGCTACTGGTGTTACCATTTTCCCTGTTCAATTAAAATATAAAACCTTAGCTACACTTATTTTTTTTATTTATAATTAGTTTACTGCTTTTTTATAAATTTGTAAGGAAAAAGTATTAAACTTTTTTATTTCAATTCTCTAAATTAATTAAGAAAAATCAAGAGTTAAAGACAAGTTTCTCTTATTAATATTTTTGCTTTTTCTACTAAGGCTTCTTCATGGAGAGTAGCCCCACTGATGGCTACCTTTCCTCGTTCATCTAAGATTACCCTCACCCGAAAGGGGCTTTAAGTCACTGAGTTATTTCCCCTCTCTCTTCTAGCCTGGTGGTTCTCAGCCTTCCTAACACTGCGACCTGACATGTTGATGTTAGAAACGTGATGCGGGTGTGTGTGTGTGTGTGTGTGTGTGTGTGTGTGTGTGTGTGTGTGTGTTGTGACTCACATGTTATAGTGTCTTTCATCAGTTGTTATATTCATATATTTAAGGTGCCATTTCTCCTATTCAAGATTTTTATGCTCAGTTATAATGGTTTGAATGGGAAACCTCACCATAGGCTCATGTTTGAACACTTGGTCTCCAACTGGTGGTTTTGTTTTGGGAAGTTTTAGGATGTGGGGCCTTGCTGGAGGAAGGCGGCAGGAAGAGGGGGCTGGGGAGCTTTGCAGGTTTATTGCCTAGTGCCACTTCTAGCTCACTTTCTATGCTTCCTATCCTGCTCTGGCCACCTGCCTTCCTGCCATTACAGATTCTCCCTCAGCAACTGTAAACAGAAATAGACTCTTCCATTAATTGCTCTTGGTTGTGGTGCTTTCCTACAGCAATAGAAAAGTAGCTTGACTAAGATGTGCATTGTTTAATATATTTATTCAGTTTGATTTCACCCGTTTCTTCAATCTTGCTAAATTTGGGAGATTTTGAAATATTAACTCTTCATTATTTCCTTGCCCATTCATTGTCTTTTCCTAAAGCTTTGCTCACCAGTGCTACATGGTTGTAAGTGGTGCCAAGGCTCCCAGAAGTCTGTTCCTTTACTTCTCTCCCACGTTTGGTGTGTTGTATGGATCAGGCAGTCTCTGTTTTCCACCTCCACATTCAGCCCCTGTCTTCTCTGGCTCTCATTCTGATGCTGACGGTGAGGGCTGCTGAACCCATCTAGTGGGCTTTTTTATTTGACTGTTGCACTTTTTTTTTAAGTTCAAGTTATATATATCTATATA